>NW_023397373.1:510268-635268 GCF_011125445.2 Fundulus heteroclitus | reverse complement strand
AATCATTTTCCTTTTCGTCCTCTGACAAGAGCTCTTGAACCAACTTAGGAGCATTTTTAAACTCATCCACGGCTTCCTTAAATGCTTGTACTGAATCATTGACTGCATCAACATTTCCTGCATCCATCATCAAAGCCTTTATTTCATTAATCTTTCTAGTGCAGGCTCCCAATCTGCCTCTGCGTGAAAGGACGCACTCTTTTGACATGTCCTCAGACGCAGGCGTGGCTTTAGGCTCCAACATTGTTAATTATCACACAGATCCCTTCACTTTCAAAAAGGTTCATCAATAAGAATCCTTCTTTGCCACAATTCTTTTCCAAAATCAACAGCTTTGCTCTCTGTAGTGATCGATCGTTTCTTTGTAGCGCAGCGGCGCTTTCATTCATAAACCCAATCAGCTGATTTTACTCACCGCCCGCTGGCTGCTTTCTTTGCTCGTTGGTGAGTGATCGGCTGGTGACGCCCAACTTTGCGCTCTTCTTCAAGTCATCAGTGGAGTTTTTCTACGTGTTACGGCTACTCTTGCATTTGAATAGTTTCCAAAAATCTAAATTTGCCAGAGTAGTTCTCAGGAGGAGGTTTTTCATAACAAAAAGCACTCGTGGAGAATTTCCCAGTTTCAAAAAGTCTGTTTTCTTTGCTTACAAAAATAACAGAAATATTCTCCGAGTTGACTTAGAAAAAATTCTAATATAAAGGTTAACTGGTGTGTGTGTGTGTGTGTGTATGTGTGTGTGTGTGTAGAAAAACTGTTTCACTCCTCATTGGTTCACCAAACAATCAGATCCACCTCAGCAGCTGCTTCTACTTGTTAATCTCAGCAGGAGGCGCACTGACAAGGAGGAGGCTCTAAGCTAAACCAATAAATAAACCAATAAACAATAGCTCTACCATTCACACAACCTTAGATCTGTTACATTAATAATTTAGTATAAAAATAAATGAATCTAATTCTTAATAGGCTCCAACATTGGGTGTGATATTTAATCAGAGTGAGACCTCCCATCTTGGTCAGATCTCTGAATAAAGGTTCCTCAGAGAAGTGAAGGACATCAAGCCTTGTGTGGAGAACTTTCTTCATCTTGGTGGCTGTCTAGCTTCACATAGTCTTCTGTTGTGAGGACAGCAGCAACAGTCCATGACAAGCCAAGCCTAACAACACCACAGTGTCTCTCAGGAGCCCTTTGGCTTGTTCCACTATGTTATGGAGCTGGAACAGAGTTAGAAGAGAAAGATTTCAGCTAACTAGATCCGCTATCATCACACCTCTCAACTTTTAGGGAAAGTTAAGAGTGAGACTATGTTCATTTTTTGGGCTGGGGGATCGGTGGAGAATGGATCCAGTCAACTGTGTCTCATTTTTAACTGACTAGACATGGAAGTGGAGATGTTTTCCTTTGGTTAAAAAGTGAAAGGAGTGTCAACATCTTACTGTCCAGTTAGTGGCTTAAACAGAAAAACACCAAACTGTTCTCCTGGGATTGTTCCAACATACCAAGACTGTCTGATATGAGCAGAATCACGTCTGTTTAATCTCTATTCACAACATTTACACTCAATATTGCAGCTTCTCAACAAGTAAACGGCTCTGTGGTCCATGCCAGATTTCTGAGGAAAATCCAGTTTGCTCTGATTTTCAATCAATCAATCAATCAATCAATCAATTTTATTAGTCAACTGCAATTTGCATTACAATCGAAATTTCAGTTCCAGTACAACCGTCCATCACATACACTTAACAAACATTTTGGGGGAACGATTGACTGAGGCCTTGCGTTGCCAGGAACACACACAGTCGGCCGCTGCTACATGAGCGCTAGCCGTGAGGTGCGTTCCCCAAACTGCCCCAGACCCCGCTTTACACGGGGTCCCTAGGCGCTGCCTTGAAACTCTCGAAGAAAGAGCAACAACATGGGGGAAAGAGGGGAGAGAAAAAAAAGAGACAGATGTTTGCCTATTTATGCTCTCACCTATAAAGAGACAAACAACCGACACAAAAAAACCCTCATAGCACAAAAGCACAAATAAACACAAGACAACATGTATGCAGAAGGTAAACATTTGAGACCTGTCGCGTGTGTGTAATTCATCAGTTTTATGAGTATCAGTTATGCGTGTGTGTATGGGCGAAAGTGTTTTTCTCCGTGAACACTCTCAAGAGGCCATTGTCCTTGATGTTATCAGCCGGCCCACAGTTCAGAAAGCATCCAGGTGTCAGCGGGGGAGGGGGGTAGCCGGGGGCTTTTCTGGGCACTCCGTCATAACAATCCAGGAGTAGATAGGGAGGGAATCCAAATATGTTATTTGTTATGAGACAAGCTGCACTGCCTTTCCTGTCAGCTTTAAGTCTTTTGCTGGCTCCACATAAATCCAATTTTCCAAATTATTGGGCTTTTTCGCGCTTCACTCCCAGATTTTATCCCATCTCCCCTTGAGTTCAACCCCAAAGTCAGTCTGCGTTCCAGCGCAGCCAGCTTTTCGGCTTGGCTCCATTCACCTGCCAGGTTTGTCCGTTCACAGCCAGAGTGAGCGCGTCATGCAGCCGGCAGCCTGATCAAGGCCAAATGGCTCCGACATCCGCTGTATTTGCCGATACTTCAAAAATCCACAAAAACCAATAAGTAGAGATCCCAGTATCCTTAATCCAATGTGAAAATTTCAAACGTCCAGGAATGACAAGGTCGAAAGACACACCGTTTTCCTCCAGGAATTTAGGGTGTATCTCACAAAATAAGTCAAATCAGGACCAGACGGGTCCCCCTTCCGTTGCCTACCCGTCGAAAAAAATTTATCAATAGTATTGAGAGACCAGCTTACCAGATCCATGTTTTTCAGAGTTCGGTTGATATGAAGAAAGTGCTCAGAAGACAAGACATAGCAAAGCAAAGCAGGATGGGGGGGGGGGGGGGGGGGGGTAAAAGCTGCAGAGAGAGAAAGACACGACCGACCTCGGAGAGAGACAGAGAGAGCTATCTCTCTCTTTTGGCTCATTTGCAGAAATTCTGTAAAAACTCCACCTTCCCGAGTCCATTCAGCTGCTGCTTTATTCTTGTAAAATAGATTTTGTTACTAGATAGACCTGCATGAATGGATCACATGAAACAGACCCCACATGTACAAATAATCACTGAATAAAGTTATAACGTAGTTGTAAGTTTCTGCCGGTATTATTACACTCCTTTTTTAATCAGAATCAGAAATACTTTAATAACTACAGGTTACTACATGGGTTACTACATGCTGGAGCTAAATCTCACTGCAGAAAATGTAAATAATTTAATGGCAATAAAATTAGAACCCTGAAAGATGTGCACATCTCTCAGTTCTTCCATAGCAGGACTGCTCCTCTGAAATAAGAATATGCTATACAGCTGTTTAAAAAAAATCCATGTTGTAATTTCATGTAATGGGGCTAAATCAGTTTGATCTAAACTAAGAAATCTAAAAGAAATGATGCTGTAACTTGATTCTGTTATTAAGCCATGTAGCTTGATATAACCTCAGGTTTTGGACATATATGTTGCTCACAGAGGTCAAGTGAACGCTGCAGCTTTTCAAGCTCTGCGTCTCACTAGTTATTAAGAGACTGTAGAAAAAACACTATTGGTAACGTCTGGCACCAGCATCATTTATACTTAATGATAGCGGTGAGGAATCATTGAGGTGGGAGGATTTCCCCCCATTGGTGGACTGCATGTCAGAAATAAACAGTGAGGAAAAATGCATCAATAAAAGGAGTAAAGGGCTCCTTTAGAGAGAAGAGGAGGAATGATTTAATCATGTTCACCATCAGACTGATTGACTGAAGGTTGTAACTCAGGAAATAATAACTGATTACTGAGTTCCTAATTAAAAGCAAACAGTGATTTTATCAGGCTGCAGCAAACAGAAAGAGAGCAAAAGTAAAACCAGCAGCAGCAGCAGTAGTAGTGTCAAGAAATCTATCAATTTTAATATAATTATGTAGATATGATGATTATTATTATAGTCAATGTTCATCATAGAACAATAAATAAACCAAATGTTTTTAAACTTGGTAATTATTGACATTAACAAGCTGCAAGCAGCTATAAATGGTTGTAACAAAATCTTGTCTTGCAGCAATATATCAAGCTAAAACAGACTTTGTAGTAAATGAAATAGGGCTCCCTCCACTGCAGACAGCAGCAGGTAGAATGTACTTCAGCTATTATACCACTGAAGAAGTAAAGTGCTAAACTAAGTCAGCCACTGGTAAACTCCTGCAGCGGAGAGCATGCTGTGAAGAAAAGCTGCTTTATTGATGCAGTTGTAGTAACACGCTGTGTTCTAGTGGAAGTAACGTAACGCCGTTATCTGTTACATTAAGTCATGACTCTCTTTACTAAATGAAAACTGGAGCCTCCTGTTTTCTTTTTAATACATTACCAGTAATTTTACCCAGTTTGGTCACTTCCAGTAAAAGGAAGATGCATCACTTGTATGTATAGTTAGAGATGATTTGGAAGTGAGATGAAGCCAAAACAACCATAGTGTATTATCACTAGACTCACATATGTCTAGAGATAATCTGGTGATAATTTACATAGAGGAGACGGCCAAATGCTACCATGGACATCCAGATAGATTTAGTCAGTTCTGTTGTTTTACTCTAGATGATCTTTCTTCATCTTTGTGGTTAAATGAAGCTTTTAACCAAAGCAGAGACACAGCAGCTCTGCAGTGGAACCAAGACCTGAAGAGACTGAAGAGATTCTCTGTGTGGGTCAAACAGGACATTGATGTGAAGAGCAGATGTTCATCTGATGATGACATCACTGTTGAGTCATCATCTTTTAGTCTATCAGTCTTTATTAGTCTGATTTAACTACAACTGATCTCATTCTTTCTCTCATCACAGACTAGTGGGCTGTAGTCTCTACATGACTGAATGTGAAGTTGTGGCCTCAGCCCTGAAGTCCAACCCCTCCCTGACTGACCTGGAGATAGATCAGATCAGTGATACATATAGAACCATTGGAGACTCTGAGATGAAGCGTCTCTGTGAGATCCTGGAGACTCCATTCTGTAAAGTAAAGAAGCTGAAGTAGGTTTTATCTTCACTGCTACTTTAAAACTTATTTTAATTAATAATTTTGTTCTGACATTTTTTATTTACAGACAACCTGCTGTCCAAATGTTTTGCTTTGTCAATTATTTATTTTCTTCTTTGATATTTTCTGTATTGAACATTTAACACTTAAAATGTTTTGGACTGAAGAACAAAAATGAGGAAAATAAGTCAAATGGTGTGAATTATTGATGGAGATGTTTTAATTTGATTTGGGAAAGATTTAGATAACCAGATCAGATCATTTAGCTTTATTTTTCATTTCTTTGTCACATCTTTACATGAAACATTAATGTTTGTTCCTCCAGAGTAGTGCCAGGATCACATTCATACACATAAACAGTAAAATAAACATAATAAAACAGCATTATCTAAAAAATGAATGTCTGAGAAGACCAAAGAGAGAAAATGTAAACTAAATCAAAGCGACGGCACCAGCAGGTTGCATGTTCTCCCTGTGCATGCGTGGGTTCTCTCTGGGTACTCCGGCTTCCTCCCACAGTCATAAAACATGACTGTTAGCTTAACTGGCCTCTCTAAATTCTCCTTAGGTGTGAGTGTGTGTGTGAATGGTTGGTTGTCCTGTCTGTCTCTGTGTTGTCCTGTGATAGGCTGCTTACCTGTCCAGGTGAAGCCGCCTCTCAGCCACTGACAGCTGCAGATAGACACCAGCAGCCCTCAGGACCCCAGCAGGGATAAGCCTGTTGGAAAATGGTTGGATAGACGGCACCAGCAGGTTCCAGCAGCTCAGCTTTGTCCTGAAGCTGCTGTTCTGTTGGTGCGGCTCAGAGAGGAACCGTCCTCTTCAGTCTGACAGCTCAATCAGACAGAACCAGAACCAGGAGCCAGCAGTGTGGCTATTAAAACTACAGCACAATATTGAAAAGCAAAAAGCTCTACTGCAGCAGACGCTCTCTGAACTCAGCAGTACCGTTCAGCAACAAGCCAACAAGTTTGAGCACCAAGAAGGAAAGCAAAGAAAAACTGAAGAATCATCATTTCTATTAGTCTGCAGACCATTTCTGCCTGGCAGACCATGATCCAGAGGAACATCTGGCTCCAGCTGTTCTCCATCAGCCTCCTCCTCCCAGGATGTGAAAAAGGAGGTGCTGGGAGCCCCATCAGCCCGGATGCTCTGTTGGCTCCTCACTTTAAATCGGCGCTGGAGAAGATCCAGAAGAACGCCGAGGAGTCAGAGACGCTTCAGGACCTGGTGAGGCCTCGCTCCGGGCCGACGTCCCTCGCTGGTCTGCCGGCTGCTTGGAGCACCGTGGTCAGGAGGTCAGGAGCTCCACGCCTCCTGGAGTCTCCCTCTGCTCCTCCATCAGCCTCCTCCTCCTTCAGCCTCCTCCATCAGCCTCCTCCTCCCTCTGCTCCTCCTTCTGTCCTCCTTCTCTTCTCCTCCTTCTCTCCTCCCTCTCTCCATCTTCTCTCCTCCTCCTGACCTCCCTCTCCTCCCTCTTTCCTCCTACTCCTGACCTCCCTCTCCTCATCCTTTCTCCTCCTCCTCTCCTCTCCTCCTCCTCTCCTCCTTACAGACTGATCAGCAGAGGCTCCACGCTGCACCTCCTTCTCTCCTCCTCCGCTCCTCCCTCTCTCATCCCCCTTCTCTCTCCTTCTCTCCTCCTCCTCTCCTCCCTCTCTCCTCCTCCTTATCTGTTCATTCACTTCTCCTCCTTCTGTCCTCCTCCTCTCCTCCTGTCCTCCTTCTCTCCTCCTTATCTTCTCCTCCCTCTCCACCTTCTCTCCTCCTCTCCTCCCTCCTCCTTCTCCTCTCCTCCTTCTCTCCTCCTCACAGACTGATCAGAAGAGGCTCAACGCTGCACCTCCTTCTCTCCTCCTCCTCCTCCTCTCCTCCCTCTCTCCTCCCCTTCTCTGTCCTCTGTCCAGCAGAGCGCTGCACCTCCTCTCTCTTCCTCCACGGTTCAGATGAGTCATGGAGACGGTTCTAGCGTCTCCAGAGCAGAGCGCTGCACCTCCTCTCTCCACCTCCACGGTTCAGAGGAGTCATGGAGACGGTTCTAGCGTCTCCAGAGCAGACCGCTGCACCTCCTCTCTCCTCCACGGTTCAGAGGAGTCATGGAGACGGTTCTAGCGTCTCCAGAGCAGACCGCTGCACCTCCTCTCTCCTGCTCCTCCATCAGCCTCCTCCTCCTCCTCCATCAGCCTCCTACTCCCTCTGCTCCTCATGCATCAGCCTCCTCCTCCTCCTCCATCAGCCTCCTCCTCCTGCATCAGCCTCCTCCTCCTCCTTTCCTCCTCCTCTCCTCCTCACAGACTGATCAGCAGAGGCTCCATGCTGCACCTCCTCTCTCCTCCACGGTTCAGAGGAGTCATGGAGACGGTTCTAGCATCTTCAGAGCAGAGCGCTGCACCTTCTCTCTCCTCCACGGGTCAGAGGAGTCATGGAGACGGTTCTAGCGTCTCCAGAGCAGAGCGCTGCACCTCCTCTCTCCTCCACGGTTCAAAGGAGTCATGGAGACGGTTCTAGTGTCTCCAGAGCAGACCGCTGCACCTCCTCTCTCCTCCACGGTTCAGAGGAGTCATGGAGACGGTTCTAGGGTCTCCAGAGCAGAGCGCTGCACCTCCTCTCTCCTCCTCCACGGTGCAGAGGAGTCATGGAGACGGTTCTAGCGTCTCCAGAGCAGAACCCTGCACCTCCTCTCTCCTCCACGGTTCAGAGGAGTCATGGAGACGGTTCTAGCGTCTCCAGAGCAGAGCACTGCACCTCCTCTCTCCTCTTCCACGGTTCAGAGGAGTCATGGAGACGGTTCTAGCATCTTCAGAGCAGAGCGCTGCACCTTCTCTCTCCTCCACGGTTCAGAGGAGTCATGGAGACGGTTCTAATGTCTCCAGAGCAGAGCGCTGCACCTCCTCTCTCCTCCTCCACGGGTCAGAGGAGTCATGGAGACGGTTCTAGCTTCTCCAGAGCAGAGCGCTGCACCTTCTCTCTCCTCCACGGTTCAGAGGAGTCATGGAGACGGTTCTAGCGTCTCCAGAGCAGAGCGCTGCACCTCCTCTCTCCTCCTCCATGGTTCAGAGGAGTCATGGAGACGGTTCTAGCGTCTCCAGAGCAGAGCGCTGCACCTCCTCTCTCCTCCACGGTTCAGAGGAGTCATGGAGACGGTTCCAGCGTCTCCAGAGCAGAGCGCTGCACCTCCTCTCTCTTTCTCCACGGTTCAGAGGAGTCATGGAGACGGTTCTAGCGTCTCCAGAGCAGAACGCTGCACCTCCTCTCTCCTCCTCCACGGTTCAGAGGAGTCATGGAGACGGTTCTAGCGTCTCCAGAGCTGAGCGCTGCACTTCCTCTCTCCTCCACAGTTCAGAGGAGTCATGGAGACGGTTCTAGAGTCTCCAGAGCAGAACGCTGCACCTCCTCTCTCCTCCACGGTTCAGAGGAGTCATGGAGACGGTTCTAGAGTCTTCAGAGCAGAACGCTGCACCTCCTCTCTCCTCCACGGTTAAGAGGAGTCATGGAGACGGTTCTAACGTCTCCAGAGCAGAACGCTGCACCTCCTCTCGCCTCCACGGTTCAGAAGAGTCATGGAGACGGTTCTAGCGTCTTCAGAGCAGAGTGCTGCACCTCCTCTCTCCTCCACGGTTCAAAGGAGTCATGGAGACGGTTCTAGTGTCTCCAGAGCAGACCGCTGCACCTCCTCTCTCCTCCACGGTTCAGAGGAGTCATGGAGACGGTTCTAGCGTCTCCAGAGCAGAGCGCTGCACCTCCTCTCTCCTCCTCCACGGTTCAAAGGAGTCATGGAGACGGTTCTAGCGTCTCCAGAGCAGAACCCTGCACCTCCTCTCTCCTCCACGGTTCAGAGGAGTCATGGAGACGGTTCTAGCGTCTCCCGAGCAGAGCGCTGCACCTCCTCTCTCCTCCACAGTTCAGAGGAGTCATGGAGACGGTTCTAGTGTCTCCAGAGCAGAGCGCTGCACCTCCTCTCTCCCTCCTCCACGGGTCAGAGGAGTCATGGAGACGGTTCTAGCTTCTCCAGAGCAGAGCGCTGCACCTTCTCTCTCCTCCACGGTTCAGAGGAGTCATGGAGACGGTTCTAGCGTCTCCAGAGCAGAACGCTGCACCTCCTCTCTCCTCCTCCACGGTTCAGAGGAGTCATGGAGACGGTTCTAGCGTCTCCAGAGCAGAGCGCTGCACCTCCTCTCTCCTCCTCCACGGTTCATAGGAGTCATGGAGACGGTTCCAGCATCTCCAGAGCAGAGCGCTGCACCTCCTCTCTCTTTCTCCACGGTTCAGAGGAGTCATGGAGACGGTTCTAGCGTCTCCAGAGCAGAACGCTGCACCTCCTCTCTCCTCCTCCACGGTTCAGAGGAGTCATGGAGACGGTTCTAGCGTCTCCAGAGCAGAGCGCTGCACTTCCTCTCTCCTCCACAGTTCAGAGGAGTCATGGAGACGGTTCTAGAGTCTCCAGAGCAGAGCGCTGCACCTCCTCTCTCCTCCTCCACGGTTCAGAGGAGTCATGGAGACAGTTCTAGCGTCTCCAGAGCAGAGCGCTGCACGTCCTCTCTCCTCCACGGTTCAGAGGAGTCATGGAGACGGTTCTAGAGTCTTCAGAGCAGAACGCTGCACCTCCTCTCTCCTCCACGGTTAAGAGGAGTCATGGAGACGGTTCTAACGTCTCCAGAGCAGAACGCTGCACCTCCTCTCGCCTCCACGGTTCAGAGGAGTCATGGAGACGGTTCTAGCGTCTCCAGAGCAGAGCGCTGCACCTTCTCTCTCCTCCTACACGGTTCATAGGAGTCATGGAGACGGTTCCAGCGTCTCCAGAGCAGAGCGCTGCACCTCCTCTCTCTTTCTCCACGGTTCAGAGGAGTCATGGAGACGGTTCTAGCGTCTCCAGAGCAGAACGCTGCACCTCCTCTCTCCTCCTCCACGGTTCAGAGGAGTCATGGAGACGGTTCTAGCGTCTCCAGAGCAGAGCGCTGCACTTCCTCTCTCCTCCACAGTTCAGAGGAGTCATGGAGACGGTTCTAGAGTCTCCAGAGCAGAGCGCTGCACCTCCTCTCTCCTCCTCCACGGTTCAGAGGAGTCATGGAGACAGTTCTAGCGTCTCCAGAGCAGAGCGCTGCACCTCCTCTCTCCTCCACGGTTCAGAGGAGTCATGGAGACGGTTCTAGCGTCTCCAGAGCAGAGCGCTGCACCTCCTCTCTCCTCCACGGTTCAGAGGAGTCATGGAGACGGTTCTAGAGTCTTCAGAGCAGAACGCTGCACCTTCTCTCTCCTCCACGGTTCAGAGGAGTCATGGAGACGGTTCTAGCGTCTCCAGAGCAGAGCGCTGCACCTCCTCTCTCCTCCACGGTTCAGAGGAGTCATGGAGACGGTTCTAGAGTCTTCAGAGCAGAACGCTGCACCTCCTCTCTCCTCCACGGTTAAGAGGAGTCATGGAGATGGTTCTAACGTCTCCAGAGCAGAACGCTGCACCTCCTCTCGCCTCCACGGTTCAGAGGAGTCATGGAGACGGTTCTAGCGTCTCCAGAGCAGAGCGCTGCACCTCCTCTCTCCTCCTACACGGTTCAGAGGAGTCATGGAGACGGTTCTAACATCTCCAGAGCAGAACGCTGCACCTCCTCTCTCCTCCTCCACGGTTCAGAGGAGTCATGGAGACGGTTCTAGCGTCTCCAGAGCAGAGCGCTGCACCTCCTCTCTCCTCCACGGTCCAGAGGAGTCTTGGAGACGGTTCTAGCATCTCCAGAGCAGAGCGCTGCACCTCCTCTCTCCTCCACGGTTCAGAGGAGTCATGGAGACGGTTCTAGCGTCTCCAGAGCAAAACGCTGCACCTCCTCTCTCCTCCTCCACGGTTCAGAGGAGTCATGGAGACGGCTCTAGCGTCTCCAGAGCAGAGCGCTGCTCTCCTGTCAGAACTGCAGGAACTCATGAATAAAGACGTAATTTCCAGGGTTCTCCACGGGGTTCTATTGCCTTTATTTACTGGTTCTGATCACAGAGAGACGGTTCCACATGCTGACAGTCAGACAGCTGCTGGAGAACGTTCTCCAGAACCACTGGTTCTCCTCCATAGATCTGAAGGACTACTTCCATGTTCCATCATCCCCAAACACAGGAAGTATCTGCGCTTCTCCTTCCAGGGGATTCCCTGTCACTACAACCTGCCGTTGGGTTCCTCTCTGGTTCCACGCACGTTCTCCAGATGCCGCTGCGCTCTGCAGGGATGAAAATCCTCTTTTATGTGGACCACCTGCTCTTGCTGGCTCGGTCCAGAGAGGAAGCGGCGGTGCAGACCAGAGCTCTGGCTCCACAGCTGACAGAACTGGGTTCTCCATAAAGTGCTAAAAGGTTGTGTTCTGCGTCCCAGCTGCTAGGAGCTAAACTGGGCCACCATGAGAGCCCAGAGCAGACGCTGTCAGCGCTGCTCCGCCGGGTCACACCTCCACACAGTGACAGCTCTGTCCGTCATGCGGCTGCTGGGGATGACGTCAGCGGCCCACCTGCTGCTTCCGCTGGCTCTGCTTCATAGGAGGCGCCTGCCTGCAGAGATGCTTCACCCGCCTGCGCAGAGACCCTGTGGCCAGAAGAGGCAGAGGATGACTGCAGTCCCTCCGTCAGTGGGAGCCCACCTGGCCCACTGGGGAAACCCCCCCACTGTGTCAGAGGGAGTTGCCCTCAGCAGACCAGAGTCACACGTCCCGGTGTTCACAGACGCTGTCAGGCTGGGAGGAAGGTGTCTGTCCCAGGTAGTGGCAGAGAAGTGGCCACACCACATGTCTCTCCACATAAAGGTGCTGAAGCTGACTCAGCATTTTGCTCCTCTGCTGCGGGACCAGCAGCTTCTGATCCACACCCACAACAGGCTCACAGCAGCGGCATAAAGCGCCAAGGCTGCTGCTTTAGCTTGAAGATGAATCCAGAACAATGTGAGCTGAAACTCTGTTAAATGATCCATGTTTACAACATTGTGGCTGTGAGAACCACTGTTCTAGCAGAACCCTGAGCCAGACTAGAAGACAGCAGCATTTTAAACAGACGCCAGAGCCATCAGACTTAAATATCCAGCAGCAGCAAGTGATCATGGATGGATTTATGTTCAAGGAGAGTTTATTGTTGGCTGCTAATCTCCAAGCTCTAGTGCCCCCCCCCCCAACTCTAAGCCCAGAACATCTTCATCAGCAGCCGCCACTGCTGAGAACCACACCTTGATCTGGACCTTCACACGTCATGATAACATGTTCTGGTTCTGCTGGCTTTAACTCTTTAAATCAGTTCTACTGGATCACATATCAGACATCAGTTCATCATGTTTCTGGCACTTTTACATTCAGGGATATTCATTTTCTACATTTGATCATTTATTTGTTCATGTTTCAGTTTTAACCTGCATCCTGGTGGCTTCAGCTCACATCTTTCATTCTTTATTCAGATTGCAGAACTGCAGTTTGTCAAAGATCAGCTGTGAACATCTGGGTTCTGCTCTGAAGTCCAACCCGTCCCATCTGACAGAACTGGACCTGAGCCTCAACAACGACCTGAAAGATGGTGGAGTGAAGGAGCTCTGTGGTTTCCTCCAGACTCCCCTCTGCAAACTACAGACACTGAGGTCAGACTCCATGTTTTAGTTCTGATATCTGTGATGTGAAAGTTGCAGACATCTGGCTGATATTCTACTGATCCACACTGAGGATCTTCATGGTAAAGTCTGCTTTCTTCTTCACTGCTTTGCTCCACTTAAAGTTTCTTTGTTTTTCTAACTTCCTGTCAGCATTTATTCAATAATCAGCAGAAAACATGAAACAATGACCTGAATTTCAGTTTAGAGTTGCAGCTTTTATCCAGAACTGAGGAAGAGGAAGAGAGAAGAAATAAAATGCTGATGTTTCATTTATTTGAAGGTTTTTAATCTCTTTAAACCTTCATCAGGTCAGTTTTTCTCCATTTTCTACAGGATGATGTTAAAATAATTGAATAAGTGGATGTAATTGAGCTGAAAAGCAAAGTTCAGATCTTGTATTGTAATAAATCTTTGCTGAGTTTGTTCCTGGACTTGGAGCCAGTTTTTAATGTTGTCTCTCTGTGTAACTGAGTCTGAGCCCTGATCTCAGGTCAGAAGCGGACAGCATTGGGACCCCCAGTGTGTAGAAATGCCCCTCATGTGAAGCGGCTCAGAGGGGTAACTTTTGTGTTAGATGGTATAAGATATAAAGTGGAATGAATAGGGCAGAATTATGAATCAATAGTTGTTAAGATCTGAATAGGAAATGTTCAGATTTTAGTGATTAATCTATATAGTTGTAGCAGGAAGTTGACCATTGAAGATCTTAACGAAGTAAATGAAGAGCATGAAGGAAAAACTGTATGGTGTAGTGATTTCAGTTCACATCATGTTTTATGGGGCAGTCTAAATACAGATGCAGATGGATTGGTCATTGAAGAGTTTCTAGAATTACATTCACTGGTTTGTGTTAATGATGGATGTCCTGCTAGGAATGATTGTAATAGGAATTCAGAAAGTGTTTTAGATTTAACATTGGTGTCACATGGAATAGCTGGAATTACATCTTGGAGGTGATGAGTGATTCTCCTATGGGTAGTGATCATTTTCCTGTTATAATATCAGTTGGTTCTGATGTAGTTAAAGAAGAGGAAGTACTGATTCCAAGATGGAGACTAAGTAGGGCTACTTGGGAATTATTTCACTATTTAGTTAATAACCAGTGTGATAAACTAGATGAAAACTTGTTTTCTGATGTGGAGTTATGTAACTCAAAGATTGTGTCTGTTATTGTTAATACAGCTGAAACTGCAATTACTAAAACAGGGAAGTGGAAATAAAAAGTCTATTCCATGGTGGAATGAGCAATGTAGTATTGCTATAAGGGGAAGAAATAAAGCTTTTAAATTGGTAAGGAGATGCCATACTTCTGAGGCATTAATTCAGTATAAGAAAGCTCAAGCTATAGTTAGGAAGACTGTTAGAGCAGCTAAGAAGGCATGTTGGAGGCAGTATTGTAATTCTATTGGAGGAGAAACCAAGTTATCTGAGGTATGGAGAGGTATGAAGAAAATAAATGGTGTTAAGAAGAACTGTCAGGGTTCAGTTTTTGCCCTGCAGCACCATGGACAGTTCCACCATTCACTCAGCCCAGTTCCACTCTGATCACCTACACCTGTCAGCCTCTAATCACCCGGGACTCACTCCACCTGCAAGCCTCTCTATATAAGCTCCCTTCAGTCAGCTCTTCCCCGCCGGTTCGCCTTCACTCAAACCTCGTCTGCCAGTCAGAGTTTTCCAAATGTAACTGCCAGAGTTCCTCTCAGTCTTCACCTTGGTGTGCTCCTTGTCTTCCTCACGTCTGCTGCCTGCTCCCTGCACCTGCCAAGCCTGCCTGCTCTCCAAGTCTGCCAAGCCTCAGCTCCGCCGTCCAGCTCCAGCCATCATCACACACCTGCTGCAGTCTGGTACAGCCTCCGCTTCTCCATTCCATGATTCAACCCTTCAATAAAAACTCTTAAAGTGGCTCTGTGTGTGGCTGAATTAAGGTTCAACAGTACGTTTTCTGACAGTGTGAACCGGCCAGAATGAACCCGTCGCCCACACAGGGCCCGGAGCCCATAGCCACGTCTCTCCTGAGCTTCATGGAGGAACCCATGTTCCTCAACCTGAGGAAAGTATTGGACTCGTTACCCACTGTTAACCTGCTCTGGGTGTGGATGAATACAGAGGAGAGCCTGTGGGACGTGTACAAGGACCAGCTCCCACTGTTGTCCCACCTGGGGATTACCGGTCTAGTGGAGGAAATAGAATGGATTAAGCAGACCGCCTCCACCCAGACCTCCACCCACCAGCCTGTCCACCCCAGCTGCTGTCTCTGCGGCTGCTGCAGCTCCTGCTGCTGATAAATATTAAGGATCTTTGTTGGCTGTGGGGATCAGAGTAATCAGACCTCGTTTCATAGTGGGACAGAGATTA
Organism: Fundulus heteroclitus; assembly: GCF_011125445.2. Classification (NCBI taxonomy): domain Eukaryota; kingdom Metazoa; phylum Chordata; class Actinopteri; order Cyprinodontiformes; family Fundulidae; genus Fundulus; species Fundulus heteroclitus. Next base: position 620,238 of record NW_023397373.1, on the reverse strand, counting down.
TTGCTTGAAATGCATTCCAGCCGGGCCTCAATTAATAGTTTTCATAAATCTTTCCAAAAGTCTAGGCCTGGAGATTTACCCTTTGCCATTTGTTGTAATGCTACGTCAAGCTCTTCGATTCTTAGATCATCTTCCATAAGATTTTTAAAATCAAGATTCATTTTTTGACATAATCCTGAATTTCATCGAAAAAAGACTGGCAGTTGGATTCTGAATACTTAGAACAATAAAGATTGCTATAAAAATGTTTAACTGTGACATGTATTAAATCCAGGTCTTCAGTGATATTACCATTAATAATTAGTTTCTGAATCTTCTTTTTGGACTGTCTCTGCTTCTCAAGACTGAAAAAATATGAAGAGTTATTTTCCCCGTCTTCAATCCACCGAGCCCTGGAGCGAATGAAAGCCCCCCCCCCAGCTTTATCTAGAAAAACATCTAGTAGAGATTTGAAAACATCAAGTTGACGATTCAGATGATTAAACTGATTTTGAACATAGAGTTAAAGTTGGGATTGTTTCTGTTTCCTCAGTTTTGAAGCAGGTTTTTCAGTCTTTATTGCTGTAGTCCTGACATTAAATTTAAACCACTCCCACTTATTTAAGGGTGACCTCCGTACCCTGTGAAAATAACCTTTCACAGGGTACGGAGGCTGCAGGTGTGCATAGGGGGCCAGCCTGCTGTGTGAGCCTGCATGTTTGGACCACCACTCTAATGGACAAGACTCTGGATTGATTGTGGGCTCTGCTCTGTATCGACGCACACTGTTCTCAATTGAGTCTTCTTCCTGTTCAGAATCAGATTAAGATGAAGCAGCCAATAGGGTTAACCTTTTCTTTGGTGGCTCTGATGTTCTTTCTTCTACAGCTTTCTCTGTAATAACCCTCTGTTCCTTGACTAAGTTGGTGACTGAGGCCCACACCTCTCTCCTCTCTCCTCTGGCTATACACTTGAGGTCCTTGAATCTAGGGTCCAATGCAGTAGCAATCTTCAGATATGCAATGTTGGCATTTTCCTTGCGTGTCTCCAAGTCTTTTCTGAATGTAGACTTGAACTTGGCCATGTAGGCAGGGTCATCATCTGAGCTCTCCATCACCAGAGAGAGATGGCAAAAAGCAGGCAGGGCCACAGAGCATGAGACATACTTTTCTCCTCCCAAAAGTTCAGTCACATACCTGCAAAAGAAAACCAACTCCACTTCAGTCCAAAGAAATTGCATTCACTTCTACACAAAACATATCCTACATATTCATGCTGCATTTTACACACACATATTTATCTCTTACACTCAGCCAGTACAGTGAGAAACATGATGTAAAACATACCTGCAAGGCTCCAGTAGCGTTTCCAACCTCTGCAGTTTGTCCATTTCAGCTGTAGTTGGCATGACAATCTTAGTGTTTGTGGTGAGGACATCCCTCAGTGGCTGTTCCTTTCTGCCGATGCTTTTTATCATGTCCAGAGTTGAATTCCATCTGGTTGGAACGTCTTGTGTAAGCGACTCCTTCTTCTGTCCATGTTCAACTTGTTGTTGCTCCAATTCCGCAGCACTCGCTGGACTGTGTTTAAAGTGGCCAACAACTTTTCTGCACTTGGCCAGGACATTGTCAAAGGCACTGTTATGCAGGGATACTGTGACGGAACGCTGGAGACTGTGTGCAAAGCAGGGAACATGATCAAAAGGCACATGTCTCGCAGCGGCTATCATGTTTCGTGCACTATCTGTGCTAAGTGTGGTGACTTTATCTGATACATTCCACTGCTGTGCAACTTCAATAAAGTGTCCCGTTCACGTTTCAGCATAATGTCTCTCCTCTGTTTTCATTACCGTTAGAGCATGTGAGTGCAGAGCCCACTGTTCATCAATATAATGCACTGTAACTCTGAGGTAATTATGGTTACCCAGTGATGTCCAGTAGTCCCCAGTGAGAGCAACAGTGGGTGCACCTTGTAAAGTTGTCGCTTTTGCATTCCTCTCCTTTTCATACAAGTCGTGTATTCTTCTTGTGATGGTGCGTCTTGAGGGAATCTCATAACTGCCGTCATTTGTTGAGATTCTCAGAATGTTTGGAAGACCGACGTCCTCCACAACACTAATGGGCCTGCAGTCTGTAGCTATCTACTTGGCTATGGCATTTGTTAGCTTCTCTTGCCTTTGTTTATCTATACTTCTCCCACACGCTGCATCTAACCTAGTCTGCTGAAGCCTGGCGCCACTGTCTGTTTCCTTAAATGATTTGCTGCTATCAACTGTGTGTTTTGCCTTTAGGTGATATTTTAGACTCCAAGTACTCCGGTGATAAGACAATTCAACTTTGCAGTGATTACAAATAACTTTGCTGCTGTGGACTGTGGTGTCTGAAAGAACTTTAAAATGAAAATGGCCATGTAAAAGTGCCGTACCCTTCTCCGTGTTTGTTGGTTTGTTTATCTGCCAATTTCTTTTCTTTTCCGGTTCCTGTAGGCCTAAGCATGGCAGCCTTCAGCAACAGACTTTTAGTTTTACCAAATAAATGCCTGGGAGCAACAGACTTTTACAGTAATAAAAGAAATTATAAAAACTGCGTTAATACGAGATCAAATAATTGTCAGTGTTAATTGATTGATGAGTTAACGTGATAATAACGAGTTAACTTGCCCAGCCTTAAAGGAGAAGTCCGGTCAAAATCAGAATTCAAACTGCTGAAAGTACTTTAAATATAAAACTACTACATACTGTGCAAAAAATTATAAGTTTTTTTAATTAATAATAATTCTCATTTAATCATGTTTATTTGGAGGAATCCATCTTGGTCAAGAATAGTACTGTCACCTCCCATTTTTTTTTTTTACTGAAAACCCATTTGTGTACCAATATTTTTAACCATATCCAGCATTGCCTCTCTGGACGTGTGATCCAATTCATGTGTCCACACCACAGTTTTTCCTTCCACCAACTTACAAGCCTCTGTTAAAGCAATGAGTTGAGCTGTTTGAGCAGAATAGGAGTGCTGTAAAGGACCTGAGCATAAAACACCTGAGTCAGAACACAGCAAACCCATCTCAGTTTAAACCTGGAGCAGAACGGGAGGAGGAGCCGTCAACATACAATACGAGATCGGTGTTAGACATAGGGATGTCTTGTAAGTCAGGACGAATGGTACGAACAACATTTCAAACAGCTGCGCAGTCATGACTTTACTCATCCTCCTCTGTAGGCAGAAGTGTGGCTGTGTTTAAAATACTGCATCATTTTACAGTGATGTTAGGCATGTCCAATAAAATTTAGGAAAATTTAAGCCACCTTGCTGCTGATAAATAAGAAGTCTTTTGTTCCAGGAGGATGATAGAAACAAAATGTGGAACAAAAACTGTCAGAGAGTTGTAGCCAACAGTGTCACGTGACGTTAACACTCTTTTCTCAGCTGCAGCTATAGCGCACAAACAACCAGGTAAACCAGCTGCAACAGCGTGAAGTTTACTGGAATAATAGGCCACAGGTCGCAATTTGTCACCATGAGATTGCAACAAAACAGATGACATGAAACCAGATTTTTTATCCATCATTTAAATAAATGGTTTGTCAGAGTTTGGCAAAGCCAGCACCGGTGCAGAGGACAAGGCTGTTTCCAGAGCAGAGAAAGCCAGTTCTGCCTCAGACGTCCATGTGATTCTACCAACAGCTGCTAGTCCCCGTCCGTGTATTAAAGCAGCCAACGGAGATTCAAGCTTGGAGTTGTTTGAAACGTGAGCTCTGCAGTAACCTGTCATACCCAGAAATGAAATAATTTGTTTCTTTGTGATTTCTTTTAGGATTTTTAGAACTGCTTTGATCCGCTGAGGTGATAACTTTTTGCTTTTATGTTAAAGAACATGGCCAAAAATCTAACTTCCTCCTGAACAAAGCGCATTTAGATTTTGAGACTTTCTGGCCTTTTTTAAAGAGATGTTAAAGCTATTTTAACATGTCTGTCCTGCATTGGTTAGCTGATTCGGTACAGATTAACAAATCATCAATGAATTAAATGAGAAAGTTTCCACAAGTCAAAGTCAGGTCCGTCAGACACAAGGGAAGTACAATGTAAGTCATCTGATTCTTTAGGACACTGTCAGGTGTCACAGCATTTACTGCTGAGACAAAATGTTAAGGCACAGGAGCAGCTGGAAGCTTCCATTCGTATGCATACAAAGATTTATCTGGGGTCCAAAGTACTGCAGTAAAGTCAGAATCAGAGTCCTGAGTGTGAACCGTCAGTCCGTCAGAGGTTTAAATGATAATGTCCAATCTACACATCAAAGCTCTATCCATAAGATTTAAGCACACAGACAAGACACCAAAAGAAAAATGCTTCAGCTTCACTCCCTGCGGAGTGAAACACTTTAAAAGAAACAGAAAAACTTTCCCTAACTGAAAGCTGAGACAGAATAAACGAAACAACCACTGAGCTTTGGCTGTTCCTTCATACATTTAGCAGATAAGAGTGAGTTGCACCCGAGTCAACAACAAAATGCATTTTTTTTCAGCTATTACCAGTATAGAAAACATTTTAAAGGCATTTTTTTTAAAGGGCAGGGGTCTCTGTGTGGAGATACGTGCCTGTTGTAACAGCTGTGGCACATTCTAAGTGTGTGATGGCCTCTGTGAGCAAACTATGTGGATCAGTAGAAGCAGGTACCATTTCAGCATTCAAACACAGGTGTAGCAGGGTGTGTGTGAAGCCTCACGCCCCTTGGCAGGTCCCTTCTCAACGAGGTTGGCCTCTGGATCCAGGGTCCGATCCCCCACCTGTCAGTTACCGGCACCAGGCTGCTGCGGTCCCTGCGGGCAGTCGTTCTTCCAATGTCCCAATTGTCCACAGTTGCGACATGTATCAGAACGAGACCGCTGTCCACAACCTCTGCCCTGACGTGCACGACCATGTCCACGATGGTTAAATCTTCCTCGTTGAGATTCATCAGAAAACAGGATTAGGCCAACCTTGTGCAGATCAGTGTCTCTTCTTTTTCTTTCCTCCACTGATGATATCACCGCTGAGCAGAGCACGTTTCTTTGAATCAACCAGACGCAAAACTTGACTCCAGTCTCCAGACAAAGTTTACTTTCTGCAGCCACCTTTCTCCTTCCTCTCTGGGATTAGGGAGGAGGGCAGCGCTGGCCTGGATGTCAGCTGCAGTCCTTGGTCTAAACATGGGCTTAATTCGCTCCTGTCACCTCCAGCATGGGGAATTGATGAATCTGTCCTTGGGTTACTCGCTGTTTCTCATTTCTCTGGCATGTGAAAAACAGAGAGGTGCGAATAAAGTCCAGTTCTGGCTTTGAGATGACTCTTGTGTCTGCTCTGCCTTGGGAGAGAATGGGTCTGATGAGGGAGGGATCCTCCCGTAGTTTTCCACCCGCTGCTCCGTCAGAGCCGCTCTGCTTGCTGAGCTTGCCTCGCTCCCAGCCTTGCCTCGGTCAGCATGCTGTTGGTCAGGTAGATGTCTTCTCGGAGGGGGACAGGAGTCCAGATCCGGGTCAGCCACCTGGAGGGCCTGCACAGTGTTGCCAACTCCTCAGTAAGGAAAGTAGCTATTGGCTGGTCTAAAAGTCGCCAGAAGTCGCTGAATGACGTCATCGCCTAATTTGCATAATCTGCCACATGATGTGATGTGCATATTATAGACGCTGTGTGAGAAATAACGTCGTTAGAGAGAGACAAAAAGTGAGAAAAAACACTCAGAATATATATAGAGCTACTTTTTCTGTCCATTAATGTTTATTTATTATTATTATTATTTTTATTTTATTTTTTTATTTATTTTTATTAATGTTTATTTTATTACAATACTAACCCTCCTCCTTTACCCGGGTTTGAGACCGGCAAAATGAACCATAAAGAGAAACTATGGCGGAGTTACAAATTTTTTCCTTTCAACTTTTTTTCAACATTTTTTTTTCTCTTGTGGTCCACTAAGGAGCCTACAAACCACGGTAAAACATGAACATGTGGCTGTGTGAATCAAATGTCGTTTTTTATTTAAGATAAAATATTTCAAATTCAGTTATTTATGATCAACATGCGCCGTCAATCCCGGCGCATGCGCGCTTCATTTGCAATCTGGACGCTGACGGTAAACATGCTGTGGCTCTGACTGCAGCGCTGAGAGGGACTCCTGCGGTGGCGGGAGAACGGGGGAGGCGCCCCACGGCAGCACCTGCCGCTGGAGGACAAGAGTATGAACGATACGTGCTTTCACGTCAGAGTCTCCAGAAGTCGCTAGATTTGTCGCTAGTCGCTTTTTTGAAAAAGAGTCGCTGGAGGGGTCTGAAAAGTCGCTAAATATAGCGACAAAGTCGCTGAGTTGGCAACACTGGGCCTGCAGCTCCACCTGCAATGGAGCATGGAAAGGAGGGTGAAGCACCACATGTCTATATGTAATTTTAAACAAGGGGTCAGTCACATTTGTTACCATGTCCCCAGTAAAATATTTTCCCCTGCCCTCTGTTTCAGTTCAGAATTTAGTTTTAGCATTCATTGCAGCACTATATTCATCTTTCCCACAGATCTAAATCCCTGTTGTTGTTTTTATATATATATATATATATATATATATATATATATATATATATATATATATATATATATATATATATATATATATAGATATATATATATATATATATAGATATAGATATAGATATATATATATAGATATATTATTTTTACTTTTCACCTAGTCTCTCTCCATCAACTGTTTCACCTTATTTGACTGATTTATAACTTATCTTACCAAATTAAAGCACATTCAACACAATCATCTCCACTTTTCCCCCTAATAATTTTATGTATTGGAGAGTCTGGAGGAGGGGGAGACACCCCCGAGGCCTTTGAGGTTCCGGAACCCATTTTTTACCACAGGCGGCACGTCTGCCCGTCCTGGCTTTCTCCTTTATGAGGTGTAGAAATGCTAAAACCACCCGCAAAACCCTTTGTCTTGCTTGGTCCTATTGTTGCCAATAGACCAGCCCTGTTCTCCAGACAGGGTCAGGCCCTCGCGCTGATGATCCCACTCCACCAACTCTGCGAAATTAAACAAGTATTAGGAGATGATGGTTAATGTACAATAAAATGGTTTAGAGTAGTGTCTCACTCAGAAATCATCACAGAATTTTCTTTGATTCGGATCCGATCATCCAGGAGCTGCTGGCAGGTTTCAGGACTCCTTTTTTTCAATGTGGGTGGACTGAAGATAGGTCTTCAGGCTGGCCAAGCATCCTTATCCCTCACCACGCAGTCCTCCTGGCATGTCGGATCCTGCCGACAACGCCAAATTGTTATGGATATTAATAATTATCAATTAAGTGAGCACACCACTCATGAAAACAAATGATGCATCATTTGTCTTTAAGTTATTTTAATTCAAAAGCATGAGCGTTTGAATGTCTCTGTCCCCCAACGCAGTCAGGAAAACAGAGCAATGAGAAAAAGAACACACTAACTTTTATACATTCTGGGTTAACAAAGAAAGTGGGAGTTATCGTCAGAGGAGTGCAGCCACTGGTAAGATCCAGTTCCTGTCTAACTCAACTCCTCTCTGTGTCCTTGGATGTGGAAACACAATAGTGAATCTGTGAGCATGAGAGTTTCTTTCACACGGGAAATATGCAGGTGCACCCAGATGAGATATGATCAGAGTTACATGTATCAATAAAAATTTTCACAACAGCGCGCACACACAGACACAAACACAAACACACACACACACAGCGGAGGAGAGATCGCTGAAGTGACTGTGTTGAAATAAGCAACGTTTTTTTCCACTTTTACCAGTTGTGTTGGAACATCCGATGGCCATGTACGTGGGCATTGTTCCTTTAGCAATAGCTTGTGGGAATGTCAGCGGTGACGTCCTCTGGAAATCCGAAAAAAATATTGATGATGGCAGCTGTGTAGAACGGCTCCTATTGACTTTGCATGGAAAGCGGAGAGAAATACTGTCGCCGCTTCCGCTTTTCCACGTCGCAGGATGTGATGTCAAACGCCCCTTACTGCCCATATTTGGGCAGTCATGTCAGCCCCCATACACAGTGATTCAGACGACAATTTATGTTTTTATTTTCTTATTGATTAAAGATAAGTTCATTAAATAACCACAAACGTATTAGTTTTAGTTATAGCTAATGATACCCTGATTTTTCCTTGTTGACCGGACTTCCCCTTTAATATACACACACCAGACTGAGCTTATTGCCATCAATCTCCACTATTACAGTTACCCAGTGGCCATTGGTGTCACTGATTTGCTCCAACAAAGAACCTGGGAATTTATGAAACATAATCATAACCCCAGCAGAATGCAAAGTACCATGACTGAAATAAATTTGGTCACCCCATTGAAGTTTCCAGAATTAGGCTCCTCACTGGATGAATGAGTTTCCTGCAGAATTTTTTTTTTGCCTTTTGCTCTTTGCAATAAAGAAAAGTAGCCTTACTTTTGACGTTATTTTTCAAAGCCCTAGCATTGAGTGAAAGTAAAGACGATATGAAATAAACAGTAGTTGTGCAAAAACTAAGCTCAGGAACGATGAGCAGGAATGAGATAACTGCCAATAACAACTATAAGGAATAGTGCAATAGCCCTTTAAACAAATACAGACATAGTATGCCATACCAGTGGCAGTAAAGGAACACAGCGGTGTACTTAGTCAGGGTCCACTCTTTAATTATCCATCAAGGAGAAACCTTCCTCCTTCCTTGCCTCCGTATACAAATTCACAGACGGTGAAAAAAAGAACTGGAAGGCTGAAATAGTTTCAAAAGGTTGTTAAACTAGGGACAAAAAACCCAAAGGCGCTTTAAAACAGGGGCTAAAGCACAAAAATAGGGTTAAATCTTGACTAAACAATGACTGTACGCTAGATCCTGCAAAAACACCACCTCTCACTCCGCCATCCTGGGACCTCCATGGACCTAGGAGCTTGGAGAGTATCGTTACCCAACCGGACAACCAGAGATTTACCCAGAATGCACTCAGAGGACCTCTGGGGACGTTGGAGAAAAGGACGAGGAGTTTGTGATGGGTGTGGACCCCGCAGGTGGCCTAGTAGTGGAGTGGGAGCCGTGACTGTGGGAGGCGAGTTTTTTCCACTGGAGAGGAGGACTAAAGGGAGCAGAGTGTTTCTGTTAGCATTATTATTGATCTGGACCAAGGTTTCTTTTTAGTTTATTATTTGCTCTTTGAGAGAAGCCACCACTGAGTTTGGTCTCCATGTTCACATAGAAACAGGCCTGCAGCGTAGGCTTAGCTTGGCTTTTACCGCCTTTAGCTTTAATTAAAAAGCATTTAAGCAAATATTATTGAACTGGGATCTCAGATTGACTCCCTGAGGGTTTTTATTTTGCTGTTGTATGCAGAGAAGTGCTTGTTGTCTTTATTTAAAGGTCCTAAAGTACATTTATTTATTCACCTTTTTATTTTCCTAAATAAAGAGGTGGGGGGGGGGGGTGTTAACAGTTTATAACTTTTGTCAAATGGTGATTTAGTCTGTGCCTCATTATTCCAGTGTTCAGTGTTTAGTGCTTAAACCTAATACCATGCATAGATCTGTAGTCCACGTTTGCACTGCAAGTTTGCTGGTTCAAATCCCACAGGCTCCTGCCCTGGGTCCCTGAGCAAGACCCTTAGAGCCAGAATGCTCCGGGGCGCCACCCAGTGGCAGCCCACTGCTCCCTGAGGGACGGGTTAAATGCAGAGGACACCTTTCATTGGTTTCCAAAGATGTGGTGAAAAATGCAGATGATTGTTATTTAGTCCAAAGCTCTGAGCTGCCCTCAGGTCTTCAGGAAGGCTGATCCACAGCTGAGGTGGAGAAAGTCTCCTCTTGCTAGGTTCTAGTTCTCACAATGAGCCAGCAGACACACAGAGACCCACTGAGAACAACTGAGCCAGGATGATGGAGAACATGTGAGCCCAGCAGCAGAACATGGACCAATGTTCAGTGATCAGGGACTGAAGGAGCAGAACTTTAACCAGACACCATGTTTCCTTAGAGAAAAGCCTCCATGCAGGCTGCTGCTTTAGCTAGAAGATGAATCCAGAACAATGTGAGCTGAAACTCTGTTAAATGATCCATGTTTAGAACATTGTGGCTCTGAGAACCACTGTTCTAGCAGAACCCTGAGCCAGACTAGAAGACAGCAGCATTTTAAACAGACGCCAGAGCCATCAGACTTAAATATCCAGCAGCAGCAAGTGATCATGGATGGATTTATGTTCAAGGAGAGTTTATTGTTGGCTGCTAATCTCCAAGCTCTAGTGCCCCCCCCCAACCCTAAGCCCAGAACATCTTCATCAGCAGCCGCCACTGCTGAGAACCACACCTTGATCTGGACCTTCACACGTCATGATAACATGTTCTGGTTCTGCTGGCTTTAACTCTTTAAATCAGTTCTACTGGATCACATATCAGACATCAGTTCATCATGTTTCTGGCACTTTTACATTCAGGGATATTCATTTTCTACATTTGATCATTTATTTGTTCATGTTTCAGTTTTAACCTGCATCCTGGTGGCTTCAGCTCACATCTTTCATTCTTTATTCAGATTGCAGAACTGCAGTTTGTCAAAGATCAGCTGTGAACATCTGGGTTCTGCTCTGAAGTCCAACCCGTCCCATCTGACAGAACTGGACCTGAGCCTCAACAACGACCTGAAAGATGGTGGAGTGAAGGAGCTCTGTGGTTTCCTCCAGACTCCCCTCTGCAAACTACAGACACTGAGGTCAGACTCCATGTTTTAGTTCTGATATCTGTGATGTGAAAGTTGTGTTGACACTAAACTGCAGACATCTGGCTGATATTCTACTGATCCACACTGAGGATCTTCATGGTAAAGTCTGCTTTCTTCTTCACTGCTTTGCTCCACTTAAAGTTTCTTTCTTTTTCTAACTTCCTGTCAGCATTTATTCAATAATCAGCAGAAAACATGAAACAATGAGCTGAATTTCAGTTTAGAGTTGCAGCTTTTATCCAGAACTGAGGAAGAGGAAGAGAGAAGAAATAAAATGCTGATGTTTCATTTATTTGAAGGTTTTTAATCTCTTTAAACCTTCATCAGGTCAGTTTTTCTCCATTTTCTACAGGATGATTTTAAAATAACTGAATAAGTGGATGTAATTGAGCTGAAAAGCAAAGTTCAGATCTTCTATTGTAATAAATCTTTGCTGAGTTTGTTCCTGGACTTGGAGCCAGTTTTTAATGTTGTCTCTCTGTGTAACTGAGTCTGAGCCCTGATCTCAGGTCAGAAGCAGACAGCATTGGGACCCCCAGTGTGTAGAAATGCCCCTCATGTGAAGCGGCTGAGAGGGGATTCAAGCCAGTTTAGAAAAGTCAATTTCAGCTCCTGGAATCTGTGTGACAGGAACAAATCTATAATCCCTGATTGATGCTTCAGCACTTTTAGAAGCTCTACAGGATTTTACTGACTAAAACACTCAGACACAACATGTCACAGTAGCAGGTTCTGCTTCTGAGAGCTTCAGCTCCTAAAGTCAGTTTACATGAAATATTCTCCATCACATCATGTTTTTATGGCTGTGGAATCAGTAAAATACTTCATTTATCTGCATTAATCTCCATTTGTTCACACATTAACATTGATGAGGTGCTTTGCATCGAGCGTTTCTGCTTGAATCTGGGCGTGTAGAGGGCAGAACCTGAGCCAGAACCTGGTACCAAATGTATCGCTACAGCTGGGATCTAGAAAGGAAAATGGCTGCTGCTGTGCCTGAGCATGGTTTGATTCATCTGAATATTTTTACCATACTCCATTTTCTTTTTCTTGGCGTTCACTTTTAGTACGGATTCCACACAAAGTTTATAAATGAGAGCCAGGACTGTAAAAACTGCTAAACAAGTTTTAGCTGTTGAAAGTTCTGATATTGTTGATTGTTGAAGAGCTGAAGTCAGCAGGTCTTTATTGAAGCAGCAGCTTGTTGTCATTAATATTAATGAGAGTTCTTTAACTGGTTCTGTTGGACTGTTAGAACCTGCATCCTGGTGGCTTCAGCTCACATCTTTCATTCTTTATTCAGCTTGTGGAGCTGCAGGTTGTCAAAGATCAGCTGTGATTATCTGGTAACGGCGCTGAAGTCCAACCCGTCCCATCTGACATACCTGGACCTGATGTTAAACAACCTGAAGAAGTCAGATGTTCAGCAGCTGCAGGGTCTTGTAAAGAGTCCAGACTACAAACTGAAATATCTGTAAGTAGATGGTTGGAGTGAGTCCAGCTGCTGTCAGCAGAACTGTTCTGAACCCAGTTGGTACCAAAGCAAAGATCCAGTGTTTCCAGTAAAGCTGCAGCTTCTCAGTGGGAGGAGAATGGTGACAGGCTTCCTGATTGGACACAAAGACAACAATGAGCCAATCAGAGGAGCCAGCAGCTTGTTGTCTTCCTGTCTTTGTGTCCATGTGAAGATGACTGTTGTTGTTGTGTTCATGTCTTCCAGCTGACAGCCTTCCACCATGTCTAGAGACAGTGGTCCTCATTCATCAAGCTGTGGAGCATCAGATCTGATCTCACACTCTTTGTTCTCTCATTTCAACAGGAAACAGCTGATCAGTTTCATCTTAGTCACAGCTCTGAGATCAGTCTTACTGCAGCCTGCAAATCACTGATTTCACAGCCCATCATTCCATTTAGTCACCATGTGGTCTTTCTACAGAGCACAAGCTCTGCTGAAGTCCACTCAGCACATCTGGACATGTGTCCTTCTCTCACTAGTTTCATCCAGATGTGTTCAGGGACAGCCTCCATGTTTCTTAGTCAGCTGATGTTTCAGGAACAGATGTTCATGTTCAGCTTCCAGAGGCTGAAACACTCACTGATCTCCTCTGTTGCTCCTTCTTCTCTTTGCAGGTTGTGGAGGTCCAGGTGATCTTAGTGGAGGACAGAAGCTGAGCTGTCCTGATGATCCAGAGGTTGAAGCTGCAGCAGTTTGACTTTAAAGAGACTCTGACTGGATCCTGATGATGAACTCTGACCTTAGAGATGTTGATCCTGTTTATCTGATCATGTCTGTCATTTAGTGTCTGATATTGTTTGTCTCTGTGGACCAATGAGGATCAAATGAAAACTAAGCTGCATTTAGTGGCTCCATGGAGTTTTGATCTGAATCTGATGAAACTGCAAAGTTGATCTTTTTTCTCTCTGCTTCATTTTCAGCCTGTAAGCCAGAAATCTGAAATAAAGCTCAACTCTAAAGTTTTCAGGCTGCATGTTTGCTTCATTGTGATGCAGTTTCTGTAGGTTTTTCAGCATATTTTAGATGTTTTCTGCAATTGTTTGGGCAGCTCTGGTCCTTTTATCTGTTGCTGCAAACAGCTCAGTGAGTAAATGAAGGTTTCTTCAATCAGAGGATGAAGCTTTTCTTCATGATTTTACATCAAATCTGTTTATTTCCTTCTTTCTGAAGGTAAAATCTAAAAGTGAGTAAAGATAACGTTTGATCTGCTCCAGCTTCTCCTTTGGTGAGCATGGAAACACTTTCTGCAGCAGCTCAGAGACTTTCAGATCTTGTTTGGAGGATTTTCTCTGTTCTTCCTGCAGAACGGTTCTGGTTCTGTTGGATCTGAGGCTCATCATGCAGCTCTGCTCTGCTGAGGTCAGAACATAGATTTTAATCCTGTTTAGGGACTGTGGGGGTAAAACCTTCACCTGCAGCTCCTCATGAAGTCCACTGTGGACGTTGGAGAAGGAGAAGAGATTTTCTCTTTTCATCAGAAATTCAAACATGAATCATTTCCTTTTTTCTCGTTTCCTGGACATTTCAGACGGACCACAACCAGAATCTACAGAAGCTGGATCCTCAGATCGTCTCCCTGTTACATAAATAACTTTAGAACCTGAGAAAGACGACATCTGGCATCCCAGCAGACAGGCAGAAAGATAGAAAATCATTTTAGATGTGTTGGGTTTTAAAGTTAAAGTTGGGTTAAAATGAGGAATTATTAAAATGATTCATGCATCAAACAGGGCTTACTAGATTTAGTCAGAACTGAGTTTAAAAGCAGAAGTTTACCAAGTTATCTGGATCCTTTGGTTCAGTTTCTAGCTTTAAAACATCCATTAGAAGCAAAGATCAGCAGGTGGTGTCTCACTTGATTCCCACTAAAAATCCCTGAGTGGAAATGAAAAGCTGGACTGTCAGTGTGGTTCAGTCAGAGCAGCTTTAGAGACCATTCCTCTGATGGAAGCGTGGGAACCTTAGAGGAACATTTCTCTGTTCATTTGTTCTGAAACATTTGTTCTCTGGATGTTTCCTCTGGTTTCCAGCCTTCATTCTGTCTCCATCGGGATAGGAGACCAGCAGGTGGCGCTGCTGAGCAGCTTCAGCTTTCTATGGAGCCACATTAGCAGAACCTTAATGGATCCACACTGTTAGGCCAGATCCAGGCAGCCTTCGTGTTCTCTACATGATCTGGGATGAAGAGAAAAGCTCGGAGCACATTGTTGGAAACTGTGGCACAAAGAATGGAGTGAATCATTTCTTCATGTGCAGCTATGTACCTAGGATGAAACATCTGCTACAATTTGGCTAAATAGTTTTAGTCCCAGCAAATAAAAAATAAGCTGAGCCAGCAGTTTATGTACGTAAACATGAAATGCTGCTACAGCCATGGAGAAACCTTTAGGAAGAGCTTCTCTGGTTTTCTAATCAACACAATACAGTGAGTTATTAGTATGAACAGAAATATTGAGTCAAACATTCAGGAAGATGCTCACATGCATCTGTGAGAAAAGTTCCCACACAGCGTCGTCTATGAAATGCAGATGAATGTTTTTGTCCTGACATCTTTTCAGCAGCTCACTGATGACACATTCTGGATCTGCAAGACTGTTTCAGGAAGAAAAACTGATAAATACATGAGAAAATATGAAAATAACAGAGAATTCAGCATTTCTGGACAGCATCTGAGGGTTTTCCATCTTTAACCACAGGTAATGACTTCTGCTCAGATTAATGAACGCACCTTTCTCCACCAGTTCAACAACATTAATGGTATTTCATGGCGGCAGCAGCTCCAGAACCACCAGTTACGTCACGTTTGCTTTGCTGGTTCAGGATCAGAGTAAATCTGCAGCTTTGAAGTTGCTACAGTCCTGATCAATGGAGAAAACAGAGGTTGTCAGTCAAGCTATTAGAACTGGAACAAAATGCAGATTATGTCAAAGAAACTCAGGATCCCAACACTGAACATCTTTGAATGCAGAAATCAGTTTGTTCTCTATCAGAAACATCATTTAGAGGCAATGAGGACTAATGACAGCAATGACAGCAGAAATATGACAATATTTTCTCCCTTCAGTTGGTTTGGAGCCATCAGGATGTGACAGCAGATCTTCTTCTCCATCTTCATCATCCTCACAAACATGCTGCTACCATCAAGGCCTCTCTCCCACTTCTTCAAGTCTGCAACTATGTGGCCTATGAACTGATGTGGGAAGTGACTATGAAGCTGTGAACTATTACCAAGTCCACATCTGCTCAGAATCTTCCCTTCTTTCCTTCTGGGGCAAAGCAGCAGCTGCGCTGATCTTTGTTCAGCTCCAGGCTGTCAGGCAGCAGTTTGTGGATGAAGACGCTGGTTGGACTTTGGAGACCAGAGGAGCTCTTTAGTCCACGGAGGCTGTTGGTCTGACATGGATAGAATAATGATAATCTGCAGTGTTTTTACTGCCTGGATGTGAGTCTGGTAATTCATATTGTGCCTTTTATAATCAACTATAATTATTTCAGGAAACAAAGATTTCTCTTCCAGGGTCCAGTCAGCCACGCCCCCCGAAAATTAACATAATCTCACTCTTAACTTTTGATAAAAGTTGAGAGTTGTCGTCAGAATGAATATTTTGGCTGGTAAAAAATATGCGTTAGGCTGCTTTAAGTCCATCAGGAACAAGGATTTGATCAGTCCAAGTCCACCTAACCGACTCAGGATAGTACAAGCCAACGGCCTCCACACTAAATCAGTAGGACCACACAGGAACCTCTGTAGGAAGTGGAAACGGAAAGCAGCCCCCCTGCTGCTGAGCTGGATCAGGCCCTGTCCTCCATCGTCCTTCACTCTGCAGCACCCAGTGCAGTTTGTCCCAGAAAGAGTCAACAAGAAGAGCCTGGATCTTTGACAGCAGGTCAGGTGGGGGGTCAACACATGACAGGCCATGCCAGAAAGTGGATGAAACCAAATTATTAACAATTAGAACTCTGCCTCTGTAGGACATCTTTGTTAAAATCCACTCCCACCTTGTTAAACCAGCTTTCACCTTATCTAGAACATTTTCCCAGTTTTTCAAACCAAAAGATTGATCACCCAGAAAAACTCCTAAATATTTAAACCCTCCCTTCTTCCAAATTAACCCCCCAGGCAATCTTAGTTGATTCTCCAGGTCACCTCCAACACTCAGAGCTTCACTTTTGTCCCAGTTAACTATGGCTGAGGATAAAGAGCCAAACTGAGCTCCATCTCTCACCAACATGTCAATATCCTTCTGAGTATTCACTAAGAGGACAAGGTCATCTGCATAGGCCGACAGCTTTAAAGCTTTATTCCAACCTGGAATGATCAACCCCTGAAGGTCACATCTGAGTCTATGTAACAAGGGCTCAAAGCTAAAGAATAGAACATGGCAGAAAGGCCACACCCTCGTCTAATTCCTCTGTGGACCTGAAAAGGAGCGCTCAGACCACCATTAATGTTTAGCTCACTCTGAATGTCACAGCATAAAACCTTAACTTTATCAATAAAACCAGGACCAAAGCCAAAAGCACTCAAAGTGAGCCATAAGTAGTCATGCTCAACACGACCAAAGGCTTTTTCTTGATCAATAGATATGATTCCAGCTTTCAGGCCATGCAGCTCACAGATCTCTAAAAATCTCCTATCAAGACAATGTTATCAGAGATCAAGCTGCCCGCTACACAATCTGTCTGATCACAGTGGATCACTTTCTCCACCACTTTGCTCAGCCTGGCTGCCAAAACCTTAGAGAGGAGCTTGTAATGTGAGCAGAGCAGTGAAACAGGTCTCCAGTCTTTAATAAATTGCAGCTCACCTTCCCTGGGCAGCAAAGTAAGAAGCGCCCTTCTGCAGCTCAGTGGCAGACGGCCTCCAGCCAGACTGTCCTTCAGTACTGACAGCAGATCTTCCCCCACTACTGAGCACAAAGACTTGTAGAAGTCCACAGGTAGAGCATCTATTCCAGGAGCTTTGCCACTCTGCATGCTCTGCAGAGCTGCATAGAGTTCATTAGCAGACAGAGCTGCTTCCAGCTCTATGTTCCTCTGCTGCTCCACCTGAGGAAGACCAGTGTAGAAGCTCTGGGACACTGCCTGCTCCTCTCTGGGCTCACATTTAAACAGCTTGCTGTAAAAAGTCACAGCATGGTTACCAGTTGCTGGATGATCAGTCAGCACCTGCCCAGTGTCGCCCTTTAAGCTGTGAAGGAACTTTTTCTGTCCATTCTTACGCTGTAGAGCAAAGAAAAAGTCAGATGGTGTTCCCTCTAAGCTACACAGCATCTGGCTTCAGCGCACAGCAAATCTATGCTGCGCAGTAAATAAAATCCTATATGAACTGTAAACTAAATAATAATGAAGCAGGTTATTTTTGACCATTTAGTAATTCTGCTGAGATGCTGTTCCCTCCCGCTTTGTGAGCGCCAGGTGCTGATCAGGTGGAGAAGAGACTCTAGGCCTGTGGCGCTGTGCGTCTCTGTCAGCCAATGATACGCTGCGCTTCATGCCTAAACTTATGCAGCCAATCACTGTCATGAGCAGAACTTTAGGCGGATGTGCCGCTTTTTTGTGAAGCGTACGCTAAAGACGAGATGAAGGAAGTAAATCCTGGTAAGCCACTCTAATTATGAGCTGATGAGGACCTCATCAGCTGATGAGATAAACACCAGTCAGATTATTCTTTTCATTCCTAAGCTCTGTGATCACTTGGATGCTCGTTTCCCTGAAGGTGAATTAAGGGAGTGGTCTGCATTTGACATTGAAGCACTAAGCTCAGACATCAGTTGTGAGTATGGATCAGCAGGCATCGCTACACTGGCAAAGAAACATGAGGGCATTCTGCCTCTCATGCTCCTTAGAGACCATGAACAGTGAATATGCTGAGTTCAAGGACATAGTGAAGCAACAACTTAAACAAGGCTCAATCAGCACATTCTCAGATATGGTGGCTGCAACACTTAGATGTGAGGAGCTAACAGAAACCTCACAGCTTCTGGATATTTGTGCCACTTTCCAAGCATCCAGTGCAGATTGTGAAAGAGGCTTTAGTTTGATGAATCGCATCAAAGCAGCATCCAGAAATCGTCTTGAAGTAGAACATTTGGAGCAGCTGATGCGCATAAAGTCAACAGAAGAAGCAGGTGAAGCCGTCAACCTGGACAAAGTCTACAACCACTGGAGAAGTGAGAAGGACAGACGAGAAAAATAAGGCAAACTTGAAATTACAGTGCAGATTATTCTGTGTTCTTGTGTTAATAAGGGCTTTTCATTTATGGATATTAATCACTAAATGTTGTTAATAAGTTAGAAGTTGTAGAAGAGCTGGCATCAAACTGGAATAATATCACAGAATCTTTTACTTCCTCTTCTATTCTACCTCCATTTTCAAAAGCAGCTGTCTATACCTTTCTTATTTTATGTACCATGTGCTTGTGCTAAATGTCATTGGCCAAAATGTAAACTGTTTAATGGCAGTAAAATTTGAACTTTGAAAGACATGTCTGTCAGTTCTTCCTTAGCAGGTCCCCTACTCTGACATAAAATATACCAAACAGCTCATAAAGAAGATTTAGTCTTTTTCAGGTAATCGGTCTAAATCAGTTTTATCTAAACTGAGCAATCTAAAAGAAATGATTGCTTTAATCTGATTATTATAGGCCATCTACAGGTAACTTGTTCTAATCATACAGTCTCAGGTTTTTGACAGGCGGAACATTGATATAGCCTCAGTGCACGTGTGATGTTGCTCACTGAGGTCAGGTGATCGCTCAGGGAGTCTGTGTGTTTGCTAAGACACATGAAAAATTAGGGGGAACACTGGATGGAACATCCATGTGGGCTCCATGCTGGAAACGGGACCTAACGAGAGCCCCCTGAGCTGAGACAGCCAGCAAGTTGGCTAAATCAGACTTCTTAGCTTCAAGTATGTGAGTGTGCCGTTGGTCTGCTGTGGCTTCAAAGAAGTCTCTGAGCTCCTCCACCTCAGACTCCAGAGCCCTGACTGAACCACCAAGGCTTTGGTCACATTCTCAGTGGACTGCTGACACAACTGTCTGATCAGCACTTTTACAAAATCCACCATTGTTGGAAAGAAATAAAATCACATTTAGTGCTCTGGTGGTTTTTCCTAAAAAAGGCAAATGTATCTTTAAAGTTCCTCTCTTCCAATAAGGCTGTGTTAAAATGCCAATAAGCACTACTGGCTTTTACTCACTTTATAAAGACAGAGACTGTTACAAGTGAGTGATCAGAAAAACCTACAGGGCTGATTAAACCACTTTTAAACTATTAAAATGATGTTTAAATCAATAAAAGCATGGAGCCTGGCCATAGAGAATAAATGATGTGCAGCATGAGTCCACGTGTTGCTGCTCACCATGAAAAGCTCTCCACACATCACAGCTCCTGAGCTTCCAGAAGCTGAATCAGACGAGTGCCAGAGACGGCATGAGGCTCTGCATGCTTCCTGTCTAAGCTGCTGTCCTCAGGACACTTCAAATCACCTCCAATAAAGAAAGATTCCTCACTGCTACATTTCTCTACAACTTTATTCAAAGCATCTAGAAACACCAGCCTCTCCACTCCCACAACAGGAGCATAGATAGTAATAAACAGCATTTTTACTTTCTCATCCACTGCTCTTCTTTTCTACAGACGGCCTTTAATGAGCTCCTCAGATTCCAGCCACTGAGGAATAAAGTTTTTAGCAAAGAGAACTCCAACCCCACCACTGTTACTAGTCTGATGACTTCAGAAGGACTCACCAGTCCATTCTCTCCTCCAGTCAGCCTCATTATCAGCACTACTGTCAGTCTCTAGGACTAAAATAATATCCAACTGTTTTAGAGAGCACAGCTTGAAGAGAGAAGCTCTTTTCCCAGCATCCTTTGCTCCATTTAAGTTCTAGCTGCCTATCCGTATATCTGCCATAGCAGAGAACAGTAGTAGTGACACAGAAAGCAAAGAGCAAAGCAAAGAAAACAGAAAGATTCTGAAGGTTCTTCATCATCTTCTAACTGCTTCTTGACCTTCTGCTCTAGTTTTTTAATACGGTAGATCTGCTGCTCAGTGAAAGCTTTCTCTGCCAGGACTCCAGGACTTGTCAGAAAAACCTTCACTGAGTCCAGGAAGAGCTGCAGTCAGGAAACACTTTGTCCACTTTAAGCTTTCTGGCTGCCTTTGTGTCCTGCAGGAAACTCTTAATCCTGGTTAAAGAGTCGCCTCTCTTCTGGTGAGGAGACCAGAGACTCCACATCACTCTCCTCATCACCTTCACTGTCACCTGACTGCTGACATTCACTATTAGGAGAAACTTTCTGCACTTTACAAGCAGACTGACGCTCTTCATTTGCTTTCCTCTTTTTAGGATCATTAGAAAACTCTTTATCTACCATCATTTCATCCTCCTCCTCCAGAGAACATCCTACCTCTCCTGCTTAAACTAGAAGGACTTTCAGACTTTGACTTTATTTTACTAGGCAGCAGAATAAATCCTTCTTTTCCACATGAGGAGCTCCTTTTCTTTTTCCTGCTCTCTTTAGGGCTCACCACAGCAGATCATGTGACTCCGTGTCAACCAATCCCTGAGCTTCTCCTCTATCACACCAAGCCTCTGCATCTGCTCCTTCACTACATGCAGGAATCTTTTCCATGGGCTTTTGCCTCATCAGCTGCCTAGCAGCTCCATCTTAATCATCTTTACCAAGTAAATCTCTCCCTTCTCTACACGTGTCCAAACCATCTCAGCCTTGCTGCTCTAAGCTGCTCTCCAAAGCTGAGCTCAGACTTGAAGCATGCTGGCACTGTGGCTTGGTCCAGCAGGTGTTAAAATGTCTGTGAGGACACCAGCCAGCTGACCTGCACACTCCTTGATCACCTGCCCAGGTATGTTGTCTGGACCTGGGGCCTTCTGCGGGTTGACTCTCCTCAGAGTCTTCCTCACGTCGGCAGTGTCAAAGCAGAGGACCTCCTCTTCCTGATGGGGGACAGCTTTCACTGCTGGAGTGCTGTTTAGTGCCTCAAACCTCCCAAAGAAGTTATTTAGTCCATTGAGGAAGTCAGCATCAACTTCACCCACCGGGGGGGAGGGCGTGTTGTATTCAGTGATCGCCCGTATGCTCCTGGTGGCTCTGGCGTCATGGAAAAGCTCCATGACGCCAGTTTTATTCCTGTTTTTCAGTGAGGTTTAGCCAGGTGAACGGTGGATTGGTTAGTTAGTTGTTTCCAGGAGGCATGGCGTCCTCCTCCTCCGTCTATCAGGCAGGGAGTGCGGATGGCTCTGTAACTGTGGAGGAGGTGTTGGTGGCTGTTGGTGAGCAGGTAGGACATGATAAACTGTCTCATGCTTCACCAATGAACAAAGCAGTGGTGGTGTTTCTGAAAGATGAGCCTACTGTCCATCAGCTGATGGAGGCCGGGCTGGTTGTCAGGGATTTATTCCTGCAGGTCTCCCTGCTGTCAGTGCCATCCACGCCCATCCGTGTTCCACCGTTTATACCGAACAACCTGTTGGAGAATGAGCTCGGTAGGTTTGGCAAACTGGCAAGTACTTTTAGAACAGTCAGTTTGAGGCTAGTCATTGAAAAGGAGCAGCAGATGGTGCTGGGGGAGCCTTAAAAAGAGCAGCTGACAAGATGGTGGCAAAAGGCCGTGACATCCCAGATGCAGAAGAGTTATTCAGGACCTTGTCTGAAGCAAACACAAGAGTTAAACTCTTCTTTGTGAAAAGATGTTGAAGAAGCAATGGAGAAATGCCAAAGATACCGGCTGTTCCTGGAACCATGAGAATCCAGCAGCTCTTTACTCTGGCTCCAGGAGAACTGATGGTTCTGGATGCAAGTTGCATGAGTTCAACACGTCAGCAGTTTATCTGCAAGTGCTTCAACAGCCAGTGTTTCAGTTTCAGACAGAAGATGGAAATGGCTGCATCACAGCCAGCTGGTGAGGGAAATACAGGAAAACAAAGCAGTGGGAAAGTTCAGAGCTGATTGGTAAATGCTGTATTCTCAGATATGATGATGATTTGTATCCAGGTATCATTCTAAACATACAAGAGACACGTGTCCAGGTCAAATAAATGCATGGTATTGGGTCAAAGCGCTTCTTCTGGCCATATCAGGATGATTGATAGGGTTATTAAAGATAACCCCTTTTATCCTAGAATGAAAACCACACAACACAAGTTTTAGACATTTCTATAGAAAAGGACAGAGGAACCCAAACGGAGAACTACACTCCCTTAAGGTTTAGGAACGTCTGCGCTGGGTCATTTCTGTCCTCTTGCTTTTATTTTCACACATCAGGAGAAAAGGGTCAGGGGGGTTGAGTCAGGAGGTTACCACATGAGGGTTGGAAAAGGGTCAGGAGGCTTCAGGAATTTACAACATGGGGGTGGAAAGCAAAGAGGGGAGCAAGGGATTCCTTATCTGAGAGAATTATTTGTTATTCCTGTCTAAGGTTAAATACAACAGAACCTTCCTGAAAGCAAACTCTTAAAACAAACCAAATACCTGTAACTTGATAGAAATAAAATGATTACATTCACATTTCTCCAACAATGATCTTCACTGGTACCTGTTTGATGAAGTCCTTGAAATTATTCCACCCCCACAAACGTTACAAAGCGCCATGTGGAAGTCTTTAAAGAGGTGTGGGACCCACTCACAATATGAACTTAATGAAACAAAAGGCACATTCATGCATATATACAGACACACACACTGATACAGGAACACATGCAAAATCACTTTAACATGGACACAAATACTGATACAGACACATTAAAATCCTTCACTGTCTGATCATTGTTGTTATTAATATTAATATATCAAATTACAAGTGTAACTGTATGTTAGGAATTAGGAAGAGGTTAATTTTAGCACATCTCCCATGAGACTTTGTTATACCTACACACACAGTTCACATTATGTTGCATTTAATCATTTCACTTAATGTTTTACTGTTGGAAATATGCTGTTTTTTAACTTTAGATTAATAAAGCTCAATTCAACAGCAATTTATATCTGGTGTCCTTGCTATGGTTCCAAATTAAATACAGTATAATGCCAACGGAAAGTGCTGTACATTGAAGTAAATATGTAAAATTGTATTTGTCCCTTTAACCCCGTTACCATCTTCAACCCTGTTATGCTGGTCTTAACCCCGTCACAACTACAATTTCATTAAAAAAATGTAAATGCTGAAAAAATAATTGAATGTCTGTTGACTTTTATCTAAAATATTAAGAGCTATCATGTAAAATGTATTTTGATTACAATTCTCAGCTTAAAAACATTTTTGATGAAAAGTGACAAGAGTGCTTTCTCCGATTAGTCACATTTCAGGAAATAAGAGGACACAAATGTGTGATTTTATGTCATCTTTCAGTTTAAAATGATTGAATTAGTATGGGGGACATTCTATCTATGTGAAAATGTTGATTTCTATCCCAATTTATTTTATGATAATATTCAGAGAGCCTTCAAAGTTTCCATAACAGGGTTGAGGAATTAAAGAGACAACATCTGGAAATAATGATCAAAACTAAAAAGAAACTAATGCCTGAGATGAAAGATTTTTTTTTTTGAAAGTTAAATATATCCCTGATATAATAAGATATACATAGAAACAATACTTTTGATTTACAACAAGAAGAAAATTATAATGATTTATTAAACAAACCTTTTACAATGACAGAACTAAAACGTGCTATCCAGAAATCCAAGACGTCAGCACCAGGAAAGGATCAGATTTGTTATGTAATGATAAATCAACTCAATGAAAAATCAAAGGAAGTATTACTAGAATTATATAATAAAGTATGGGAGGATGGGAAACTGCCACAGAGCTGGAAGGAGGCTGTGGTGGTGCCAATACGCAAACCAGGAAAAGATACTACTAATCCAGGAAATTATAGACCAATTGCTTTAACATCTAACATATGTAAGATAATGGAGAAAATGATAAATGAAAGGCTAACATATTATATGGAAAAGAAAGGATATATAGCTAAATACTAAAGTGGTTTTAGGAAAGGGAGAAATACAATGGATCCAGCTGTATGTTTAGAACATGAAATTAGAAAAGCACAGGTTAACAAAGAAAGTGTGGTGGCTGTCATCTTTGACATAGAGAAGGCGTATGATATGATTTGGAGAGAAGGATTGTTAATTAGACTGTGTCTATTAGGAATTAAAGGACAAATATTTCGATGGATTAAGGATTTTTTACAAGGTAGATTAATACAAGTTAGAATAGGGAAGAATTATTCGAGGAAATATATGGTAGAGAACGGAACACCTCAAGGGAGTATAGTGAGTCCTTTATTAATCTCTATATTAATTAATGATGTTTTCAAGGAAATGGGGAATGGGATGGGGTTTTCTCTTTTTGCGGATGATGGGGCAATTTGGAAGAGGGGAAAAAATATTAAATTTATTATTAAAAAGTTACAGGATGCAATAACAGAAATAGAACAGTGGTCATATAAATGGGGTTTCAAATTCTCAGTAGATAAGACAAAGACAATGTTTTTTACAAATAAAAGAATTAGTACAGTGATAAAACTAAAAATGTATAATCAAGAATTAGAAAGAGTAAAGCACTTTAAGTTTTTGGGGTTATGGTTTGATGAGGGACTAACATGGAGTATACATATACAGAAAATACAGGACAAATGTAGGAAGGTGTTAAATGTTTAATGAGATGTTTGGTGGGAGGTGATTGGGGGGCTGATAGAAAAGCATTGAAGGCCATTTACTGTGGATTAATTAGGTCAGTACTGGATTATGGTTGTGTGGTGTATGGATCTGCATCAAGTTCATCTTTAAAAAAGTTAGACAACATCCATTTTCAGGCTTTGAGATTATGTACAGGGGCATTTAAAACAACTCCAACAGCAGAACCCCAGGTGGAAATGGGAGAAATGCCATTAGAGCTGAGAAGAATTCAGTTGTCTCTGAATTATTGGACTAATTTACAGCACTTTAAAGTCTTGTTGGGAAATTGAGAAAAGGGAGAGAAATAGCTTTGGATGGACAGTTAAACAAAAAGCAACAGAGTTAGAATTAGTTGATTTAATTTTCAGTCCGATAGTACCACTGTCAGCAGTTCCACCTTGAATAGTACCTGAAACAAAAGTAGACTTTAAATTATTAAAAAAGAAAAACAAGGATAGGGGGTTTATTTTGAATTCAGATACAATACAGAAATATATTAACAGTTACTATAGTTTCATTCAGATATACACAGATGCATCAAAAAGTTTAGTTAATAAGATAGGAGTATCAGTTATTGTTCCAGAGTTTAAAATTACAATAGGAAAGAGGATCAGTGATAACTTATCAGTATACACAGGAGAAATGGTAGCAATTCTGTTGGCAGTACAATGGGTAGAGGAAATAAGACCTCTCAGAGTAATAATTTGTTCAGATTCATCTTCATCATTAATCAGTTTACAGAGAAGTCATTCAGATAGTAAACCAGATATTTTAATAGAAATCCAGCAAACATTGTTCAGAATTCAAAAGATGGGAATTACAGTTATATTTTTGTGGGTACCAGCACATATGGGAATAAAAGGAAATAAAATGGCAGATAAGGTTGCAAAGGAGGCTACAATTAGAGAAAACATTGATATCTCAATTAAAGTTAGTAAGATGGAAGTAAAGAGCATTATTAAACAGAAGATGAAGGAAAGGTGGCAAAAGCAATGGGAGGAAGAGAGGAAAGGACGGTGGCTGTACATGATTCAGAGGAGAGTGGGAGAAATGAGTTGTGCAGGGAGGAGCAGAAGGGAAGAAACAATCATATCAAGACTTAGATTTGGGCATACAGGATTAAATGGAACATTATTCAAAATAGGGAAGCATAACACTGGAAAATGTGAGTATTGTGGGGAATAAGAAATAGTTGAGCATATTATGATATACTGTAAGAAATATGAAGAAGAAAGAAGGGAAATGGTTAAAAATTTAAAAAGGAAAAGAATAAAATTTGATTTAATAGAAATGCTTAGAAGTAATTCAAGAGATTAGTGTTATGGGATTATGTTTCATTATTTTAGACTAAGTAATTTAATTGCATTTTTTTTTTTATTTCTTTTATTTTTTATTTTGGGTGTTTGTTTTGTTTTGGTAGTTTGGTTGAATTTATTTTAGGTAGTATAAATAAGTCATTCTGATCCACACTCCAAACCAGTTGGTGGCGGTAATGCACCGTTTCGTTGCGTGCCAACCGCCAGAAAAAAACATAAAGAAGAAGAAGAAGAAGCATATGACGTACTAACAGAGCGACGACGAAAACACAAGCCAGGCTACTCTTGCTGCTGCAGGTAAAGGCTCGTTAGCTCAGCAAATAAGCAACATGTCGGCAAAGGATATTTGCCGTTTATGTAAAGATAATTTGCGAATAAAAGGCACAATTTCAGGTTCCCGGTCCATATTCCAAAAGAATGATGCAAGAGAAAAAAGCATTAGCGAGCGGCTAACAGAATTAGGACTACCGCTGTCTGAAAATGTTTCTAGATCAGGTCGTATTTGCTTGCGTTGCTTCCGCTTGATTGGTAGACTACAGGATGATTTCGACGTTTTTAGAAGATGGCAAGAAGCAGAGAAAGACTCAAACCCAGCAGAAGCATCAACCTCAACATCACAGGCAACTGCCGAATCTTCAAACGCATCATCAACAGGCAAGAAACGCCCTGAGAAACGGGACAGAGAGCCGACCCCTTCCAAGACGTGTCTCCAGCCCCCAACACCAACAGCACCTCCAGCTCCAAAGTACTCAAGGCCGACTACAGACAACGTAACCCCAAAGACGGCACGGCAAAGTTTGACGGAGGTAATTAGAACTGAATGTGAAACATAACTTGTGTTTGGTTAAAGTGCTGATATCACTGATGTATGACGTCAGACCCAGTACACGGGTAGAAAATGTAGCTGCTAGGATCCCAAAGGACTAAAAAAAAAAAGCTCATCCTCGAACATCAAACGCCATTCCCTACACAATAAACTATGTAAGATAATCTTCTTGAGCCTTGATTGTCTCACCAGCTTGTTTTTATTATTATTTATTATAGCTATAGCATACACACCCATGTTTCTTATATCCATATGACATACACAATTCAACCACACCAGTACCTTGTATATATAGTGTATTGGCTGTAATTTAAAAAGTGTATCTTTTTCTGATCTGTAATAAACACTGTTGTCTTGTGATAACATCTTGATATCGGGAATTTAGCTACATAGTTGTCAAAGGCTTAATGCATCAGGATTTTGCTCCCCAGGATAACAAATTATTAATCGTCTGAATCTGAGTATACTAGTAGTTTACTAATGAACCCTTTTTATTTGTGTTTCAGGTTATTATTCACTACCCATCCCATCCAAAGGGTGACAGAATTGTATGTCAGGCAAACACGGCAGCAATTGTTGAAAATATTGCAAAGCAGAATTGGTCACGGGCTGCCAATCAGATGGTCAAAAACAAAGACCTCTTAGAAGCACTTAAGGAAAACATCCTTCAAGTTATTGAGGATGAGATAAAGTTCCTATGCAACCCTCTTAAGGGTTTCATGCTTTGGCGGTCATCAGCTGCTGATTTGAAGGCATTTTCTTTTGCAAACCTTCAGTCAGATCTTCAGTCTATGGCACCATTCACATATTCCATATTTTCTCAAATCACCAAAGGTTCTCCCCATCCCACTTGTGCTTCTGCTGCTATAGCCTTGCGAGGAAGGGAACCACGCTTGTCGGCCTTTGCCTACTACATAAACAGTGTGCTGCAGTATGGTGGGGCCAAAAAAGCTGTTTACAAAAGGTTAAGCAAACTGTGTATAACAACTGCACACAATCATGCTGTTGGAAAGCAAAAACAGTTGGCAACTACATGCGGTGAAGAGTTACAGCTACTAAAAGTAGCCCATGAAGTCTTCCTCAAGTCTCAAAAGGAACATGGAGGCACGGATGTGGAGGGAGCTAGGGCAACAAGAACACTAAGTGACACAGTGGACCTGGACACAGCTACGCTAAGCATGGAACATTGCATTTCAACAGGTGAGAGGGACCAGCCATTAAGATGGCCAAATTGTCAGTCATCCGAAAAACGCTTTTTGGTTTATCTTGTTTAGAAAGAGGGCCGAAAATAGGCATGAAAATAGAGCACAAGATTAGTCTGTACGCGGATGATGTATTACTTTATCTCCAGCATTCAAATAATTCTCTTTTACAAGTAATTAGAATACTAGAATCTTTCTCCAAAGTATCAGATTACTCGTTAAACTGGTCTAAATCTACGGTACTGTCAATTAATTGCTCTCTCGAAAACTCCCTAAATTTACAAATGCAATCAGGAAATATTAAATATTTAGGTATTACTGTGTCGAATAAATTAACAGATTTACTTAAACTTAACCATGCCCCACTTTTAAACAGGATAGAAGAGGACCTTGAAAGATGGAAATCGCTTCCAATCACACTTATGGGTAGGGTAGCTTCAATAAAAATGATGGTCCTACCTAGAATTAATTATTTATTTTCAATGGTCCCCAATAAACCATCATCTGACTGGTTTAAATCTCTAGACTCTGCCATTTCTAGATTTCTTTGGAAAGATAAACCCCCACGTATTAGCTTAAAGACAATACAGAAGACTAAAGACAGGGGAGGATTAGATCTGCCTAACTTCCATAACTATTACTTAGCAAATAGGCTACAATACATCTCTAAATGGATAAAAAATAGTCTTTTAGATGAGCCTTGGTTAGATATAGAACAGGAAATGTGCAATAATATCATGATTTCAGATCTGCCGTTTATAAGCTCAAATATAAAACGGCATACATGCTTCAAATATATCAACATTAGTTCTACTCTGACAGCATGGTGGGAGTTCCTCAAAATGACAAAGTCATCCCTTATCCCATGCAGTCGTACACCTATCTGGAATAACCCTGATATCCTACAAAATAATAAAATGATAAACTTTACATAGTGGAAGAATAAAGGTATTAAATATCTGGAACATCTACTTGACGGAACCGAGTTCATCAATTTTGCTAAACTAAATATGCAATATGGCATTAGTAAAAATAAATTCTTGGAATATGAACAACTTAAATCTATAATTAAAAATAAATATAAGCATATTAATGGTGGTTTACAAGTCCCAACTAATATAATAGAGTTCTTAGATTTAACCCCCCCCCAAACTACTGTCTAAATCATACAGGACACTGACTAAAATAGATGATTCGATATCTCTTCCTATAATGAAGTGGGAAAAAGATTTATCAGGCACCTTTGAACAAAATTTCTGGGCTCAGACATGTCTAAGAACTTTCAAATTGACTAGAAACACCAACTTACAACTAATACAATACAAAATCCTTCACAGAGTACATTATACAGGACAAAGATTATTCAAGATGGGTCTGGCACAATCTAATATCTGCCCACACTGCATAGGCAATCATCCTGATAATTATTTTCATGCGTTATGGTTATGCACACCAGTCCAGAGGTTCTGGACACAGATATGCAAGGACTTATCAAGGTGCTTGAGCTGTAAGATTACACCATCCCCATCAGTTTGCCTGCTCGGTAATTTTGAGGAAAGTCCTCTGAAAAAAGAAATAGTTTACATGGTTTTTACTGCTTTATGCATCGCAAAGAAAACTATCCTCATGAATTGGAAAAGTAAACAAAATCTCAGTATCAATCAGTATAGAGATCTTTTGTTGGATCATATTAATCTAGAGACAGCATCTGCTTCCACATCTGATTGGTCTTTTTGGGCTCCTCTGATCAACACCATCACTTAGTGGAATAGGGGGCGGTGGGTTGCTGGGGCCCTGGGGGCACTTGGAGTAGGGCGCCTGGTGGATCCGGCTCCGGGGTCTGTTGCCCCCATCTGGAAGGAGTTTGGGAGGCCTACGGGTGGCCTACAGCAGCCGCTTGCGGCGCTCTTTGGGAGCTGCGTGTTGACGGACGTGGGTTACTGACCTGGTAGCTGTGCTGCCGCTGGGTGGGGCCGGGGTGGGTCTGGGGGTCTGGGGTCCCTGGGGCGCGCCGCCCTCGGGCGCGGGCCCCGGCGGGGCCTCGGGGGTTCCGGTTCCGGGGGGTGTGCCGCTTTTGGTGTGGGCCGGCGCGCGCCCGGGTGTCCGCCCCTGCACGGGGCCTCTGGTGCGCTGGGGGGCCTCGGGGCCCGTTGGGCTGGTAGGGGGGCATGGTCATTAACACCTCTGGGCAGATGCTCTTCTCCTTTATTGGAAAGGCACTCTGCCAGTGGGGGGAGGGGGAAAGGAGGGGGAGTAGGGATCTACCCAGCCTGGATGTCTACTGTCGAATGTATGGTGAGTTGTTTGAACGTTAGTGTTGGGGAGGGATTAAATCCACGGGTGGGGGGGGGGGGGGGGTTGGGGGGGGTTGACGTTCTGGTGGGCTTGTGTCCGGCCCCCTGTCCCGGTCCTGGTCCGTGTCGTCTTCCGGTGCGGGTTTCACCTGGGGGGTGGGGTTGGGGTGGCTCGTGCGGGCCGGCTGGCCAGGGTCCCCCCCCTCTTATTATTATTATTATTATTATTATTATTATTATTTATTTATTTATTTATTTATTTATTTATTTATTTATTTATTTAGTTTAAGTAGGCTTGGTGGGTGGGCTGGGGGGGGCTTAGGTGTTGGTCCTGGTGGGTGGTTGGCTGGCGGGCCCTGCGGCCTCTCCCTGGCCCCCGGGCTACGGTGGTGCCGCTGGCGAGGCCCCCTTCTCTAGGTGGGGCTTTCGGGGAGCGGGGGTGCCTATTGGAGTCAGTAGGGGAGCTGGCTCCCTGGGTTGGCTTCCCAGTCATTTGCTCCCCATCCCCGGACTCCTCCCTCTGCCTGCTCCATCACGCCGCCACACATGCAGGTCATGAGGGAGGGGGCGTTACTGGAGGTTGCCACTTTCTGGTGACGCCCCTCTCCCCAATTTTATTTTGCATCTTAGACACTTTCACTTCAAACATTTTTCACATCACACACTCATATAGGCCATGGTAGGGGGGGGGTGGGGGGAAGACGTCTGGGAGGGGGCTTATGTTGTGTGGGCCTCACCTCGGACGGCTCCCTTCACCTCCTCTCCCACTTAGACATTGAGGGTTCTGGGCAGTCACACGGAAGGGGTGCGCTGGCAACAGCTACCTTCCGAAAGGGGGGTGGGCTGTGCCCTGCATCCCCTTCGGCGCTCCCAGTTTTTAAACGCACTTGAGAACAACATGCAACAACACAACATTTGAGCAGGCGTAGGGAGGGTCGGGGTCTTCTGCACACCCCCGTTCTCCGATGGAGGCAAGGAGTCTGGGGCCTGGAGGAGGTGCGGGCCACTGTGTCCGGGGTCTTGGCGGGGGGCTGCGGTGTGCAGTCAGCGGCCTACCAGGTCTGGGGCTGATGCCTCCGCTCCCCCCAGAGGGCGGGGGGCAGGGATGGCAAGGGTAAGGTGGGGGGAGGGAGTGGGTTTATTAGGTATTTAGGGGGAGGGGGGGCTCTGGCCGGGTGGCTCGTGCAGGTCGTGTTGGCCCGCCCTCTTGGGGGGGCCCGGTCCGGGGGGCGTCTGGTCGGGGGCCGGGGCCGGGGGTCGGGCACAAGCAGTCGTATAGTCGATTTGGGGTGTCCCCCCCCCTTTGGTCAGTGTTTTTTTTTTTTTTTTTTTTTTTTTTTTTTTTTTTTTTTTTTTCTGTGTGTGGCGAGTGGGGCACAAGGGAGGGATGGGGTGAATGAGTTTTTTTTTTTTTTTTTTTTTTTTTTTTCAGGTATGGGTGTGGTCCGCTCCCTCTCCCAAGAACATCTCAAGTCTCCGATAGGTGCGGAGCCCATCCCCCCACGTCCTGCCCTCCTCCACTTCGTTGGCGGGCGCCTTGGCCCCCTGGCGCATTAGTTGGCTTCGGGTTTGGGGCGGGTTCCCGGGCGTGCGCCGGCCCGCTCCTGGCGGCCTCTTCGCGGGGCCTGGCCCCCCGGGGGGCGGCCGGGGCCCTCGTCGCGGGGGCGGGGCGCCCCTGGGGCCTCTGGCCCTCAGGGCCCATGGCCGGGACCACTTCAGCGGGGCTGGCTGCCGGCGGAGCCCACGGGCTCGTCTCCGCGGCTCTTGAGGGCGTCGGCATTGCGGTGGCTGGGGGATTTCCTCGGGGTCGTCTCTGCTCCTTCCTTGGGGGGGGGGTTGCAGATATCCTGTGTCGGCCCCTCCTGGGCGACCTGCTTTAGGGACCCCTTTGGGAGTCCGGGGTTACGGGTCCCCTGACGCCTGCCTCTGTGCTCGGGGAAGGTGGGTCTTTGGTTCTCCACAATCACTATCAAGCTATTTCTGGATAATCTTCACCTAAACTAGTGCACTTTCACATCTCCCACTGGTGCTGGGTCCCAGGTATTAAGTGTTCACTTATATACAGTAATCTTATAATTTATTTATTTATTTATTTATGTTGTGTCACTTTCTTTTTTCAAATATCACATTACACATGTCAGCTTACATAATAATATATATGATTTAGCAATGGCATCTAGGTGTTATTAGAGTGTATCTGTTGCTTTATGTCTGTTGGTTGTGCTGTTCTTTTTGTGTCTCTTTCCAGGTGATGGAGCAGACAGAGGACATTTTATCATTCTCTTCCTTTTATCTCCTCTTTCTTTCACCTCTACTCTTTTTTTTTTTTTTTTCTTTCACTTTTTGTTCTTCCTTTACTCTCCCATTGTCATGTCCATATAATTTGAAATTCTCCTTGCAGGAATCATAATAAAGCTATTTACAAGCATAAATCAAGTGGAGCACTATGGCGAAAGCTGTTTGCTCCACTTGTAAAAGCAAAATCTGTCGAGCTCCATCTGGCATTGAGATATCAATTCCTATTGCCATAGTGCTAGACAGGACACTGGGAAAAAAAAAAAAAAAAGAAAAAAAAAAAAAAAAGAAAGAGGGCCGCATGTTTTCTTCTGGCTGTTCACTATGGAGGACCAATCCTGCCAACATTTAGAATATATAAAGAAATAAATCACTTAAATACTGGTCCAAAAAGTAGCTAATAATATAAAACTGTGTCATTAAATGCAACAAAACAATAAAACGACATTTATATATTAACTGTTCAATTGATCAGCTACAAATATATATTTATATATCGATGTTTAACTGTCACATTATAGCTCGTCTTATTCTATCCAATTTAGTCATTATTAAACATTTTAACAGAATAATTAAATTAAATTTCCACAACAGAATGACCCTAAAGTTACCGGTGATCATTTCTAGGGTGAAACTGTCAGTTCCTGAGGTTCAGTTTTCTCTACACTGCTGATCAAATCTTTTTCTCTAAACTGAATCTTTCCCATAGTTGTAACATTGTAAATATCTAGTTGTTCATAAAGCATGTAATGTGTTTCAGTGTTGGCTGCAGATGTTAAAGAAGAGGCTCCTGAAGAACAGAGTCCTGAGGGAGAGCAGCAGGAGTCAGAGCCCCTCCACATAAAGGAGGAACAGGAGGAACCCGGGGTCCATCAGGAAGGAGAGCAGCTCCTTGTGAAGGAGGAGACTGATAGCAGGTTTCCATTAACTGCTGCTCCTATCAACAGTAAGGATTGCTTTACTTTGTTTCTGTGTCCTGTGTTGCAGCTAAAGGCCAAAACTCTCTGGATTCATCAGCTTCCTATCAGACAAAACTATAAAAATTAATGTGTGTCGCTGTTGTTAAAATGTTAGTAAAATGCAACACACAATAAAATTAATTTATGTGACAATGTAGGAAATTTTATACATTGCCCGAGTCCTGCATACATCTAATCCTACCAGAAAGATAGTAACGGTTTGCAGTAGTGAAATGGGTTAATTGATAGGTCACGTTATTCCAACTCCAGATGTACACATCATGTAAACACCCAACGAAAGGCACCTGAGGTAATTGAGGATGACTCTTTATTGTTGCTCTAGCTGGTTCATGAGTCCAATCACATAACACCTCGTCATTGTAGCATACACACCATCCCTTTATCAGCAGTCCCACATAGATCCAGATTCATAGGTGTAGTTTGTCTGTGGGCCAAACCAATCACCATCCAGTTTCAAAAACCAATACCCCTGTACAGTCACATCGGGCAATATATAATAATGACAGACAGTAGTACTATTGGTAACATCATATTGTGTCCAATGTCCTTCACACATAGTAGCATTACAATAGGTCTTCTGTGGTTCTAGTTGTAACCAACTTTTACTACTTAAGTTCCATAGTTGTCTCCATTCCTGGAAATTTCCGGTAGTAACCACACGCTTAAACCGTTCTTGTTATATATGAGCGTGTATCATTTGTACGTTACATACCGTCCAGTTCAAAGTTATAGAAATGTTCGTTAACACTTCTGCTGTCGTGTTCCACATCTTTATTTGCCAGTTCAGTTCTTTAATGAAGATCTTTGCAGTTTCCTCCTGTGATGTTACAACAGTAGGCATCCATAATCCAACCTGATGAACAGCTCTTGATTCATGCTGTCCAGTGTTTGATAACATAGTTCTTGTTACTTTTTTGTCAAAAGTGTTGGAAACACTTAACACAGTACCTGTTCCACCAAGCAAAGTGTCCCACCATGCACGTTTCGTCCTAGTGCATGTTGGCAGAGGAGGAGAAAAAAACAAACACACTTTCCAGTGAATTTTATTTGTTATTGTCGATTGTGCCATTTGTTGACAAGTGTGTGCAGCAGGTACAATTTGAGTGTGTGTCTTCTTACACATTACATGCTTTATGAACAACTAGATTTTTACAATGTTACAACCTCTCCTTGAAACCACTTTAACGTTACATCCCTTGAAGACTACTGGCATGTTTCTTACACGCCACCGAGAGCATGTGTAGTCATCCTGGATTCCATTGCGCATGCTGTCTCCCCATCACAGTTGATACGGCTGAACCACTTCGTTCAGGATCCAGCCAGGTGCTTCTGCCCAACAGAGGTGTGCCAGCAGGACCATGGCAGCGAGGACACGGAGGATGATGGCCCCAAATCCTGCACCAGCCCTGTGGTGCCTCCCATGGTTTGGGACGTCCGCCATTGCGCTGTCCCTCGGGTCGTCCAATCAGCAGATCCCACGGAAACATGGA
Source organism: Fundulus heteroclitus (assembly GCF_011125445.2). NCBI lineage: Eukaryota > Metazoa > Chordata > Actinopteri > Cyprinodontiformes > Fundulidae > Fundulus > Fundulus heteroclitus. The sequence goes on along the minus strand of NW_023397373.1, from coordinate 584,861 downwards.
TCTGAAATCAAAAATTAGTATTGCTATGAGGGGAGAGGGAAAGGGAGAAAAAAAAATAGTTTTCTCTTACATAGCACTTAGACACTGGCACATTTATCCATTTTTCCTCCCCTTGGTATAATACTGCCACTGTTGCAACAGTGCCTTGTGAAATGATTTCAGCTGGTCTAGGTGGACCATTTTCCTGTCTCACCCAAACTTTGGCTCCTGGTTTATCTGTTGAGCCAAACCCCCCTGCTCCTCTTACAGTGATGACGCTCAGACCACAACCTCGTCTACCTGCTCCCCCATTACATTCCACTGGTGAGGAGACAAAAGGCACAGAAGAAGTCAGTGAAAGTTTGGTCAGACGAAGCCAGTGAGAGACTGAAGGACTGTTTCAGAACCACAGACTGGAGCATGTTCCAAAGCTCTCATGGAGACGACATCACTGACTACATGAACTTCTGTGTGGAGAGCATTGTGCCAACACGACGGCTACGATGCTTTCCAAACAACCCCCGCTGGGTGACCCCTGAGCTGAAAGTCCTCCTGAACCAGAAGAAGAGGGCTTTCTACTCAGGGGACAGAGAGGAGGAGCGTAGAGTCCAGCGGGAGCTCCAATGGAAGATCAGGGCAGCAAAGAAGGATTATGGGAAGAAGATGGAGGAGCAGCTGGCACAGAACAACGTCAGAGATGTGTGGAGAGGTCTGAAGAACATCTCCGGCTTCGGGCAGAGGACCAGCAGGGCTGCAGACGGTGACACCAAGTCTGCAGATGAGTTGAACACATTCTTCACACGGTTCGACTCCCCCCACACTGGCCCCCTTCCTGCCGTCAACTCTCCACATGTCTCCAACCACCAGCCCTCCAGAGATCTACCATCCCCCCCACCGCCACTCCTATCAACGACTGACCCGTCCACACCTTCAGCCCTACCTTCTTCCCCCCTCACAGTCACACCAATGCAGGTGAGAGGACAGCTGACGAGGCTGAAACAAAGGAAAGCCTCAGGACCGGACGGCATCCCCCCCAGGCTACTGAGGACCTGTGCAGATGAGCTCTGTGAGGTCCTCAGCTACATCTACAACCTGAGCCTCAGCCTGGGGGTGGTGCCCACCCTGTGGAAGACCTCCTGTGTGGTACCGGTTCCCAAAACGCCGCACGCCAGGGAACCGGCCCACTTCAGACCAGTCTCCCTGACCTCCCACCTGATGAAGACCATGGAGCGCCTCATCCTAGCTCACCTGCGCACCGTGGTGAGCCCCACCCTAGACCCACTGCAGTTTGCCTACCAGCCCAACATCGGAGTAGAGGATGCCATCATCTACCTGCTGCAGCGGGCGCTCACCCACCTGGAGACCACCGGGAGCGCTGTGAGAGTCATGTTCTTTGACTTCTCCAGCGCTTTCAACACCATCAGACCGGTGCTGCTGAGGGGGAAGCTGGAGGACGCTGGGGTGGACAAACATCTAGCTGACTGGACCATAGACTACCTCACTAACCGCCCTCAGTAAGTGTGGCTGCACGGCTGTCAGTCAGAGGTGGCACTCTGCAGCACCGGGGCCCCCCAGGGCACTGTTCTGTCTCCGTTTCTCTTCACTCTTTACACCTCGGACTTCACCTACAACACGGACAGCTGCCACCTTCAGAAGTTCTCTGACGACTCGGCCATTGTGGGCTGCGTGTCTGAGGGGAACGAGCTGGAGTACCGGTCGGTCATCAGGGACTTTGTGGACTGGTGTGAGAAAAACCATCTGTGCTTAAACACCAGTAAGACCAAGGAGATGGTGATCGACTTCAGGAGAAGACCCCCACCTCACTCACCTGTGAACATCCAGGGGCAGGACATAGAAACTGTGGAGAGTTTCAAATACCTGGGTGTTCACGTCAACAATAAGCTGGACTGGACTCACAACACAGACGCCCTGTATAAGAAGGGCCAGAGCCGGCTCCACCTCCTGATGAGGCTGAGGTCCTTTGGAGTGAGCCGGCCTCTGCTAAAAACTTTCTATGACTCTGTGGTGGCCTCAGCCTCCTCTACGCTGTCGTCTGCAGGGCCCCTGGCAGCGCAGAGCGGGACGGAAAGAGACTGAATAAGCTGGTGAGGAAGGCCACTTCTGTCCTGGGCTGCCCTCTGGACTCTGTGGAGGAAGTGGCTGAGAGGAGGGTGTTGTCCAAGTTCACATCCATCATGGACAACACCTTCCACCCCCTGCACCAGACTGTAGAGGAGCTGAGCAGCTCCTTCAGTGCAAGACTTAGACATCCTGTCTGTAAAAAGGAGCGCTACCACAGGTCATTCATCCCTGCTGCTATCAGACTTTACAATGCTGCACTGTAACTGTGACCATAACTGTAACAATTAATGTGCAATAATCTATTAATACACTGTCCTACAACCCGTGCAATAATCCTGATGTAGTGACTTCTGCTGCTATCACCACCTGAACATAAGTCAGCCCACATGTATGTATGTATGTATGTATGTATGTATGTACAAATGTATACAATGTATATGCACGTACATACGCGTAGGTGCGTATGTAAGTAGGCGCATAGAAATATGTATATATTGAAGTGTGTGTGTATATATATATATATATATATATATATATATATATATATATATATATATATATATATATATATATATATATATATATATATATATATATGACCACCAAGAATGTAAATGAGACATCATATGCCCATTCCTATTTCCTTTTTTGTATTTTTTTTGGTATTCTTTTTGATCCATTGTATATATGAACATCCACTGTATATAACTGAATGCACCTTCCCTACTCTGCACCTTCTTGTATGAGCCGATGTGACGAGGGAATTTCTCCATTGTGAGATCAATAAAGGCTATCTTATCTTATGTTAGTGGGGGCATCAATTTCTTGAACCTCTGTCATTCCACAGGGTTTCACTAGCAGTTGTGCTATTTTTCTCCTTTCTCAATTACCAGGGATTTTCTCCTTGATAATCCCCATCAGTCACTCCAGCTTGTATTGTCATTAACAGCTGAGGCCTGCAACTCCACAGGCCCGCACTTCATCTTTCCCTTTGACACAGCTTGTTGTGTGGCTTTCTTAGCCAAATCTAATGCTCTTTGCTGTGCTTCTTCCCAGAATAAAATTTTCTTTTTCAGGCCCTTCTCAGAATTGGAATGACCACATCCTTGTGCCATAAAATGCCTAATGTTTACACAATGTATAAACAAATGTGTAAATAAATGTAGGTGAATTTCATGCTGAAATATTTTTAACTCCTGTACTAAGCATTTACATATACATTAATACATTTTCCATTCAGATAAAATCACAAGTTTTATTGTTCATTTATTTTTACTCTCTTATTCACACATATAATCCTGAGCGGTTTCTCAGTTTGTCAAATGCAGAGACAGTAAGACTGCCCCTGCAGCAATTGGCCTATTATTCAATCGGGCCAATGCTTGCATCAATTTAGGCTTCCAATCTGTTAAGTCATGATTATCAGACATTTTTTGAATGATTCTTTCAACAATCCATTCATCCTCTCAATCAGCCCAGCAGCCTGCGGATAATATGGAATCTGATAAATCAATTCGATATGTCGTTCTTATATCATCAATTGACCAATTCGTGATCTGAATGCGGTACCGCGCGCGAGCTATTTTTAGAAACACAACGTCACAATGACGTCACATCACGTGGTACGCAGTGGGGCAAACTTTTGAAACCCGCCGCTGCTTTGCTTTAAAAGAGACATGCGTTAGCCTAGGTTTTACTCGGTAAACGACTGCTTTTTCCAAATCTAAGACCATGGTTTTTAAACATTGTTGCTATGGAACGGGCAACAGCGACTCGAGGTACGCTGATCGGCCGCATATGAAGGATGTTTTCTTCAAGACTGCCAAGGAGAAATGTGTGCGCTGGGACCGGGGCGGTCGGCCTACACAACAGTTCAACCCGGAAAAAGTTACCAAATCCAAGTACATATGTAGCAAGCATTTTGTCGGAGGAAAGGGCCCAACCGAAGAACATCCTGACCCAATTCCAGCGACATCAAGTCAAGGTAAGAGTATTTTGGTGGCCGACATGTTAATAAAGTAGCGCCTGCTACCATGACAGCATATAGGCTATCATGGTAGCAGGCGCTAACATGATAGCCTGCTACCAGGATAGCTTACTCAAAAACATTTCAAATGAGACAAACATTAAACATATACCCATTCCTGGACGGTGATTGCAAACAACAACAACAAAAAAAACGGCCGACGCTGCCATGATCGCCGCGCAGGAAAAAAAAACAAAGCTTACCGTTCATCAACTCGGCCAGTTTTCCAGTTTTTTTAAGCCCTCGAACCTCAAGCCATCGTTTGAGCTGAAGGTTGGTGTGTTCTTCAACAGTGCGACCAGTAAACCGTGTGCCTGGGACATTGTCTTGGGAAAGTTTAACGGCTGTAAAGTCGGTCAGATCGCTGGTTCTGTTGCGCTTGTAATAGCTGGGTTATCCGTGCTTTCTCTTCTGTATGCCCTACCTAAGCGGCAAAAGGGGCGTTGCTCTTGAGACGGTGACGTCACGTGCGCGGTACCGCATTGGCGGGGCTCGGCCTTCATCCTAGTTAAACTCCATCAGATCCGTCAGATCAGGGTACATGTTGCTCCTCCTCCTATCTTTGTTCTTTCTTTTCCTTTTTCTCACTCTCCTTACTTTCACCTCTTTGCCCGAGGATTCCTCAGAGTCTGACACCTCAATCTCAACCACTTTAGCAGGTTTTCTGCGCACAACAGACTCAGATTCTTCAGCAGGTGGATCCGATGGTGTGGGATGAATCGTCTCTAGCAACAGCTGAATCAAATAATTTAATGGGTCCAGCTCAGCACCAAATCCTGCACAGTTAACTTTTAAGCCTCTCCTTTGACACATCTGTCTCAACTCATCAGTAGGTAATGCGTGTATCTCTGAAGCAGGCACCCCAGCATTAATCAGTGCTCTCCACAACATGTTGCGTGGTGGACCCTGTTCATTTCTCCCCCGCTCCCTTTGCGGCCTGCGGACCGGAGTTTGTTGAACTTGTGGTCTGCATTCCTCCTACTTGCCCCATTCTCCCAGATTCCCCAGCTCCATGATTCGAGCCTTAATGGTTTCCATCGGGGCATCTGGAGCTCCCAGCATCACAGTAAGCATAGCTGCCCGATAATGCTGTGGGGCAGTTTTAATCAACTGATCTCTCACCACCTTCGGAACAGCCACTTGCTGATATCCAGCCACCATCCCCACTGGTAACAAATCACGCACACACAGCCTCGTCAGCCTCTGCACACACTCCTTTAATGTTAACCATGGTCCAGAGATTTCGGACCAATCAGATACATTGGGACACGTTGCTCGTTCTGCCTCAGACCACACGTCAAACAATGATCTCGCCTGATCCCCCAAATTTCTCGCTTCTTGCCTATAATTAGCATTTACATCAATTACCTCATTACCTTGAGAATCTAGCCGCTGCCGGAAGGCTGCGGGTATATGCTGCTGCTCTCTTCTCCTTCGGACGACGGGTTTAACCCCCAATGGAGGGAAAGGACGTGGATCTGGAGGACCTCCAGAATCACTGTCCTCCTCATCGTCCCACATATTACCGTCCCAGCTTTTGGGATCCCACCCAGACCCCAATCCAGCTACAAACGAACGGACTTTTTTCAGAGGAAAACGGCTGGGTTTTTTCCTTGTTAACACAGACACCTGGGCCACAGCTTTTTCTGCAACACTGGTCATCTGTTCCAGCTGATTAGTCAGCATTTGCACATGCTGCCGATACAGCGACTCAGCAGACTGCAGCTCAGTCATTGCCTGTCTGTCTTTTAACTGCTGAGTTTTTAATTGTTGGCCAGCTTCATACTGCTGCTTCCATGTCGTGGCACAAATCCACAAACGCCTCTGTAATCCGTCCACCGGAGCCTTTTTTTTGCACCTCAATTTTCTGCAGCACTTTCAATAATTCTTCGGGTCCCGCTGCCTCCAGCGGGCCGCTCCACGGCTCCGGTCTGCCCCCACCATCGCGCAAACACAGCGCTATCTGCTTAGAATTAGGAAGCTCCCATCCGGGAACTACCTCTTCCCTCTGAATTTTCTCATCAGAGTTCTTATTTCTCCTTTTAAACATATTTCTAAACATATTTGTGTATTGTAGTCTCTCCTCCAATCCTGCCGACAACGCCAAAATGTTTTATGAAATGTTTATTTCAAGATCGGGAGAGATCGGCAAACACAAATAAGGACTCAAACACTGTTTCTGTTAGAATATAAGGCACACATTTATTATTATTCCCCACAGAATACAGCACATCAAAACAATTAGCTCTTCACACACGCAAAGTAGCAAGCATTAAAGCAACAAGCTTTCAAACAGACGTGACGCTCAACAGATTCTCAGAATCAGCTCTTACCATTGACATGAACTGGGAGCCCTCAGTCCTAGGTTAAGATCAGCGTTCACGATGCCGGTATTCCACACACAAACTCACGGCAGACTCACCGGGCTGAGGGCAGTCTCCTCTTTATATAGTTGTAAACAAAGAGTCAGATGTGGAGCGAGAGTGGCCATCTCTCCCTCCACAGCTGCCCTGCTTCCCAAAACATGTTTCCCAAACAGAAACTGTTCCCAGCATCTCAGCAGTGTGTGAAGCAAAATAATATTGCAAACTCAGATAATAAAGCACAATATAAGCAAAATAAGGAATACAAGATCAGTCTTTCCCACAACACATTGTCACAAGTTCCCACCACAAGTTAAAACAAGTTATCTTAGTTTCATGTGAACTCAGGTGCGAACACCACAACAGCAATAATCAATGTGTGAACTGGCCAGTCCTCTCTCTTATTTATTTAACTGACCAGTCTTCCCATAATATTAAAAGTTATAAAACTGAGCAGGTTTTCCCATAATACATTGTTAAAGAGCAAAAATAATTCTTTAATATATCACATGGTTTTAAGCATTTAAATTTAAATTAATACTAGGTTTACATTTGAGAGACATAAAAAGACAACAAATAAGCATTAAAGTATGGTTTATGGGTTGGGTTCTGCAATGTTAAAAGATGAGTATAAAACTCATCTTTAGAACCAATCTCTGCTCAAAATGGTGATCTGCACCGCCTAATCTACCTTCAGCAGTTATCATCAGTTATTGCACCGTAAACTGCAGAAAATACGAGCAGAGCGGCTCTTTCTGAGTTTACTCTCTGCTGCTGTCATGATGAGCTGCAGCGCGTTATGAGGCGGAGGGATATTTCGGCGTCACTTAGTTTAGAGCCCAAACAATCGACTTCACTTTCAGAAACAAGCCCAAAAACTGCCACCCCACAACTCATGAAATATACAAGTGACTTTAGAAAAAATAAAACCAAAGTTGCATAAAGTGGGATTCACAACAGCGAGCATACTTTCTAAGTGTGTCGTATCCCTCCGCCGCTCTGGTCGGTACACAAATGTTCCGGACAATGCAGACGACTCTCCCTGTGGCTCTACACTTCTCCAGGAGTGAATGCTGCTTGTCAGGACTTTGATGCAATCAACTGGGTTCCCTTATATAGGACATTTTTGAGACATGATCTGTATAATCTGACCTAATCTATATAATATGATTGAATTTGACTTTGTAAAGTGCCTTGAGATGACGTGTTTCAAGAATTGGCGCTATATAAATAAAATTGAATTGAATTCATGCCAATGGCAGAAAGTGTGAGAAATGTAGGAATTTGTCACATGAAAGGCAGGCGATTGGTATGCTTGACGATGGATAAAACTTTCACAGACAGTCCCAGTCACTCATTGAATGTGCTCAGACCTGGCTGCAGGAACAAACTAAAAGGGGCTTTCTATTTTTCTTCGGTGTACAGTTATTGAGCAAACATTTTATTTACTTCAGACTGAACAGTGGCTCTATGACCACTCCTACAGTGCTGCAAAAAATCTCAATAAAATAAAACATTTCCATGTCATTTGGTGAGTTTTTAGAAGGAATTAATCAGAAAATTATATAAAAACACTGTAGTCATGTTGTGGGGGAATACTCAGAACTTCTACATTTAAATAAAATTGCGTCTCTTTGCACTAACATGGTGCCCATGGGCACCAAGTAGCCCCAGGGACCACATGTGTTACCAGCAAGTCTATTCTAAAAAAATCACAATCCACCGGTGAGCTTAGTCCAAAATATTATCTTATTCTGTTACCATATTTTTCGTATTATAATGGATGCCTAAAGTTCTAAATTTTCTAAAAAAAATTCATGTTGCACCTTATATGTGATTAAAGTTATGATTACTGACTGATCTGATGTGGTACAATGTGCTAAAAAATCTGTTAAATGTGTAAGTACAACCTTGGTTAGCAACAAAGCCGTTCCACTCAATGGATATTGGGAGCATTACGGTACCTGATTAAACCCTTCAGTAGTCTGCCTGACTTTAGAGACTTGTGTACGTGAAGGGGCAGAGTTTTGAAGAATTTTTAATGCGCCTTATATTCCGTTGTGCCTATGTGTGGCACATAGGCACAACGGCTTTGTCCAATGTGCCTAATGTGTCTAACATTTTGTTTTAAAAGCATGGCTGAAAAGGTCAATATTGGTCATCAGCACTTTAAGGTAAAAAAGGTAGCTCTACAAAGAAATGAGTTTTTGAAGGGGTTATGTAATATTTTTGTGTTTTACTGTTCTACATGTTCTGTCAAAGAATTTGTTCTAACTAAATTACCTAAATATATCTTAATTAAAATGAGCCGCAGTTCTAGCTGAGATTCAAATACTATCTAATGTGAATGTGTTTCAATGTTTCCTGCAGATGTTAAGCAGAAGCTGATTGTTAAAGAAGAAGCTTCTTTAGACCACAGACCTCCTGATGACTTGCATGACCCAAAGCCCCCCCACATAAAGGAGGAACAGAAGGGAGTCTACATCAGTCTGCCAGGAGAGCAGCTCAATGGGAAGGAGGTGAATAATGCCATCAGGTTTCCAGTCTCTGCTCCTCCCATAAAGAGTCTGGATGATGAACGGTCTCTGCTGCTCTCACAGCTTTATCCAGACCAGATTAAAGGCAGAGAGCTTCCAGAAGAGAATGATGGGAAAGAGTCCATCAGGATACAAGATCGTGGAGATGCTTCCATTTCTTCAGAGGCTGAAGACACTGAGGAGGATGAAGAGGACAGAGATGTAGATCACCCTCTCTCTGAGCTGAAACACACTTCAGACTCTGGATATAATAAATGTTCTACAGAGAAGAAAAATGTGGAGTCATGTAGAAAAGGCCACACAGGAATGAAGCCTAGTTGCAAAGACTGTGGCAAAACATTTATTAAAAAATCCTCTTTAAACAAACACATGAGAATTCACACAGGAGAGAAGCCTTTCTGTTGTGATCTATGTGGGCAAAGATTTAGCGATAAAGGAGCTTTAAACAGACACATGAGAATCCATACAGGAGAGAAGCCTTTCTGTTGTGATCTATGTGGACAAAGCTTTAGTCAAAAATCACATGTAATTACACACATGAGAATCCACACAGGACAGAAGCCTTTCTGTTGTGATCTATGTGGACAAAGATTTAGTGAGAAAGGAAGTTTAAACACACACATGAGAATCCATACAGGACAGAAGCCCTTCTGTTGTGATCTATGTGGACAAAGATTTAGCGAGAAAGGAACTTTGAACTCACACATGAGAATCCATACAGGACAGAAGCCTTTCTGTTGTGATCTATGTGGACAAAGATTTAGCCGAAAATCACATTTAAACAAACACATGAGAATCCATACAGGACAGAAACCTTTCTGTTGTGATTTATGTGGACAAAGATTTAGCCAAAAATCAACTTTAAACAGACACGTGAGAATCCATACAGGAGAGAAGCCTTTCTGTTGTGATCTATGTGGACAAAGATTTAGCCGAAAATCAGCTTTGAACAGACACATGAGAATTCATACAGGAGAGAAGCCTTTCTGTTGTGATCTATGTGGACAAAAATTTTGCAGCAAATCTAATTTACACAGACACATGAAAAACCATGCAATAAAAGACGAGGCAATTTCATTTGTATAGCACATTTCCGTACAAGGACAATGCAAATGAGTTACATGATTAAAACTTAAGAAAATAAAAATGTACACAAATAGTTGGAATAAAATGTAGGAAAAGTAAAACTAAGTAAATATTAATGATTTTATAAACAATTGAACTACAAATGTGAATTAATGATGTTTCACTTAAAAGTTTAACCAGAACCATCAAAATCAATCCTAAGAAACTGGGTTTATAATCTTGATTTAAAAGAACTCAGGCTTTTAAGCACTTTTACAGTCTTCTGGAAGTTTGTTGCCGGTGGGTAGAATATAGGAAATTAGCTTGTTACAACAAGTTGGAAAGTGCTTTGGGGTCGGACTAGTTAAAGTGCTGTACAAGTACAAGCCAATTACCGGATTAGGTTTGAATCAGAAGGACTTACACTTAGGGTTTACACGCTGAGTAACAAGTCCGTGATGTATTTAGATGCTTTCAGGTATTTTATAGACTAACACATTTATGTTAAAGCCTATTTTCTGAGATACAGGGAGCCAGTGTAAGGACTTTAGAACTGGGTCAATGTTCTCTATTTTCTTAGTCTTAGTGAGGATGCAGGCAGCAGCGTTCTGGATCAACTGCAGTTATCTGATTGACTTTGTTGGTGGACCTGTGAAAACACAGTTTGAGTTTTTGATTTGACTATCATGTCCCAGGACCTAAAGTGGGAGCTGAACATCAACTCCCTCACCAAGAAAGCCCAGCAGAGGATGTACTTCCCGAAGAAGGCAGCTGAAGAAATTCAACCTTCCAAGGACAATGATGGTGCAGTTCTACTCCTCCATCATTGAGTCCATCTTTACCTCCTCCATCACCATCTGGTACGCTGGTGCCACCGCTAAGGACAAGGGCAGACTGCAGTGTGTCATCCGGTCTGCAGAGAAGGTGATTGGCTGCAATCTTCCATCTCTCCAGGACCTGTATGCCTCCAGGACTCTGAGGCGTGCAGGAAGATTGTTGCTGATCCCTCGCACCCCAGTCACAAACTATTTCAGTCACTTCCCTCTGGCAGGAGGCTGCGGTCCATCAGGACCAAAACCTCACGCCACAAGAACAGTTTTTTCCCATCTCCTACCGGCCTTATGAACAAGTCCAAGAGCCACCTGTGACACTGGACACTGTCTCTCTCCCCCGTTCAGGACTTACAAGCTTCTGCGTTACATTAACGCACAGTTTACTGTGTATATAGCTTCTGTGTATATATCCATTTTATTTTTATTTTATTGTATTTTTATTTTTTGTATGCAACATCAACACCAAGTCAAATTCCTTGTAAGTGCAAACCTACTTGGCGATTAAACTTGATTCTGATTCTGCAGCCCAGCAGCTCCTCTTCCACTCCCAGCTCAGCTTCTTTTATGGTGGACGGGTTAGTGGTTCTGGAGGCTACAGCAGCTATCCAGGAGTTTACTACAGCAGCGGTACTAGAGGTGTTGACAGCGGTTCTACTTATTGGGTCCAGCAGTATTTGTACCTTTCCCTGATTAGTCACATTTCAGGAAATAAGAGGACACAAATGTGTGATTTTTATGTCATCTTTCAGTTTAAAATGATTGAATTAGTATGGGGGACATTTTATCTATGTGAAAATGTTGATTTATATCCCAATTTATTTTATGATAATATTCAGAGAGCCTTTAAAGGTTCCATAACAGGGTTGAGGAATTAGAGTGACAACATCTGGAAATAATGATCAAAACTAAAAGGAAACTAATGCCTGAGATGAAAGAGTTTTGAAAGTCAAATATATCCCTAATGTAATAAGATATACATAGAAACAATACTTTTGGGTACACAACATGAAAATATCAGTGTCCAATTTTACCCATTCTAATAGAATAACTCAAAACACTACAAAAACAAGCTAAATTATTTATTGTATCAGATTTTCAAGAACAATAATTAAATTAAAGCAAAGAGGCAATCTTGACATAATTATCTTTCGTTTTACAAACAAGTTGATGAGAAATCCTGAGAATATGCCTCTGGCATCCTGGTACTGTTTGCAGGATGACCGCACCAAGATGGCGGCCGTGTTTTATGCGCCTCTTTCCCAAAGAGCAGCCGCGCTGATCACTTCCGGGTTCTTTGTCCTTGTTTTGCTGTGAGGCCAGAAGCGGGAGTGTTGGTGAGGCTGGAAGAGAGCAGCAGCTGCTGCAGGTGATGAAGTCTAGAAAGAAGTCCAGCAGCTGGAGGCACAGCGGAGAAACTGGAGGGAAGCAGGAGCTCAAAGAGCGGCAGGACGCAGCAGAGGAGACACCAATGATGGGGGATGTTTTCCAGCCCAGAGTTCTGCTGCACCCATCAGGTTTGGAGATTTCCTTCTTCGTGCTAACTGTGTGGATGGAGCTAAAGTTTAGGAGCCGTTTTCAGCAGCTGATGGATTCCTCCTCTTCATCAGAACTCGTTGCAGGGTTTCCCCCAGAAAACTGGCTAAACCTGCAGCTCTGCACAGGAGGTGCTAATGATAGCTTAGCATGTAGCATAGGAGGTGTTAATGCTAGCTAAGCATGTAGCTTAGTAAAGCTAATGCTAGCTTAGCATGTAGCAACATCAGCATTAAGTTTTTCTTGTCTGCTTGCTTGGAAAAATTCCTCCGAAAAACGCTTTTTGGTTTATCTTGTTTAGAAAGAGGGTCGCATGTTTTCTTCTTGCTGTATGGAGGACCAATACTGCCAACATTTAGAATACACCCTAAATATTGTGACTCGCTTCAATAAATAACAGGCCACAACGTAGCTAATATTATAAAACTAAAACTCATTAAATGCAACAGAACAATAACAAGACATTTACTCAATGACTGTTTAATTAATCAGCTACAAATATATATTCATGTAACAAATATACTTATAAATCAATGTTTAACTGTCATATTTTATCTCTTGTGTTTATTTAACTATCCAACTTAGCCGTTATTAAATGTTTTAAAAGGAATAATTAAATTAAATTCCCACAACAGAATCACACCAAAGTTACCGGTGATCATTTCTAGGGTGAAACTGTCAGTTCCTGAGGTTCAGTTTTCTCTACACTGCTGATCAAATCTTTTTCTCTAAACTGAATCTTTCCCATCGTTGTAACATTGTAAAGATCTAGTTGTTGATAAAGCATGTAATGTGTTTCAGTGTTGGCTGCAGATGTTAAAGAAGAGGCTCCTGAAGAACAGAGTCCTGAGGGGGAGCAGCAGGAGTCAGAGCCCCTCCACATAAAGGAGGAACAGGAGGAACCCGGGGCCCGTCAGGAAGGAGAGCAGCTCCTTGTGAAGGAGGAGACTGATAGCAGCTTTCCATTAACTTCTGCTCCTATCAACAGTAAGGATTGCTTTACTTTGTTTCTGTGTCCTGTGTTGTAGCTAAAGGCCAAAACTCTCTGGATTCATTAGCATCCAATCAGACAAAACTATAAAGATTAATGTGTGTCGCTGTCATTAAAATGTTATTGAAATGCAAAACACAATAAGATTAATTTATGTGATAATGTAGGAAATTTTATACATTGCCCGAATCCACACTGCATAGATCTAATCCTACCAGAAAGATAGTAATTAGAGACACACACATTGAAGAGGTGAATAAGTGATTTAAATTGATTGGTAATCAGGTAATTATTTTAGTGCAACATTGTCAGAAAAATATGAGAATGTTAAAACCAATATTTATAAATATATCTATATCCCATTTGTAATCCAGGGAGGAATCACCAGCAGTTTTACATATGTTATACATCTGCAGTGTGAAAACAGAGCAGGTCTCCTCTCTGCTCTCTTTGCTCTGACTGCATGCAAGTTTTTCAACAAATATTATGTCATATTCAGATGATGGGGTTAACAGTAGTGTTTCTTTGGGTTCATGCACATATAGGAGTGAAAGGTGATGAAATGGCTGATAAGAAAGCTAAAGAGTCGATAAACCGATGTAAGAGTGATATAAGAACTAACATGAGTAAGTCAGAGGTTAAAAGTGTTATTATAAGAAAGATCCAAGAAAAATGGCAAAAACAGTGGGAAGAAGAAATAATAATAAAGAAAGATGGCTTTACAGAATACAAAGGAAGGTTGGAGTTGGAAGGAGCAGAAAACAGGAAAGCATAATAACTAGACTACAGTTGGGACATAATTCAACATTACAGTTAATGGGAAAACATGAAACAGGAAGATGTGACGTCTGTGGAGAAACTGAAACAATATAATATATAATGTATACTTGTAAGAAATATCAAAGACAAAGAATACAATTGATAAGGAGTCTTGAAAAAGAAAAAGAGCAGTATAGTCTTACAAACATTTTAAGGAAAAGTACTTACGATCCAAGTTATTGGATTATGATTACTAGAATCTTTCTCCAAAGGTTTCAGATTACTCTATAAATTGGTCTAAATCTACAGTACTGCCAATTAACTGCTCTTTACAAATCCCCCTAGATTTCCAACTGCAATCAGGATGTATTAAATATTTGGGTATTACTTAGTTGTCTAAATTGGCGGATTTACAAAAACGTAACCACATCGGATCTTGAAAGATGGAAATCGCTTCCAATCTCACTTATGGGTACAATTGCTTCAATTAAAAAAAATATTAGAAATTTTGAAGAAATTTTTGAAATTTCTTTGGAAATATAAATTCCCCCCCTTAGTTGTAAAATTTCACCTTCCTCTTCTGTTTCCTTGCTGGGTAACTTTGATAAAAGCACTTTGGAGGAAAAAATCAATTTGCATGGTTTTCACTGCCTTGTGTATCATAAAGAAAACTATCATGAATTGGAAAAGCAAAAAAAAATCTCAGTATCAATCAGTACAGAGATCTTTTTTTGGGTCATAGTAGTCTTCAGACAGCATCTGCATCCACATCAGATCTCCTTTGATCGGCTCCATCACTTAGTGGGGGTGGGGGACTGTGGGATGCGTCCTGTGGGGCAAAGGGGCTGATTCAGGGGGGTGCCTGAGTATTGGGGCTCTGGGGGGTGCTCGGAGGGGGCTGTCTGGTGAGTCTGTTGCTCACACCTGGGCGGGGCTCGGGTACCTCAGGTCGGCCTCTGGCGGCTGCTTGCGATGCTCTTGGGGGGTTTTGTGCTGACCATTAGACGAGCTACCAGGCAGTTTGTCGTTCAGGCGGCACCCTGAAACAAGACTTTGGCCGTGCAGGACTCCGCTCACAGCCCCGAGCCAAGCGTTGTTCGTTTGAAAATGAACAAACGTTAGAGATAGTAATGTCTTACCCTGCTGTTTAGCTCTCTTCACCCTCATAAAAGACTGTTATTTTAGGTCCTGTGTCACTGTGGTGCTCTTGTCATTTGTAGAACTTACTACAAGAAAAGAAAATGCCGCCTTTACTCCGCCTCGCTGCGTTTACATCGCTCTGCAGTCAGCTAGGATTCTTCTTCTTCTTGAGTTTGTTGCCGGTCAGCAAACATCTTTTCAGTGTACGTACCCCCACCGAGTAGTGTGTGTCAGCTAGCATTGACGACCTCGCTGCATGAGGTACACAGCTCCATGCCGTGTGATGCATTAATTGTGTGACACGAATCGATAACGGAATTCGTTGCCAACGCTTTTAATTGTCGACTTCTGTGAATTCGTTGTTGCAGCCCTATTAAACAGTTATCTTCACATCTGGGAACAGTAAGAACAATAATGGTTGGATCATGACCTGTGAAACTATTTGTATGATGTAAACAGATATTGTGTCTGTTGGGAGCAGCTAAGATTATAAAGTCTGACTGCAGCTGGGAGGAACGATCTGCAGAAACTCTCCTTAGAGCATCTAAGATGCAGCAGCCTGTTTCCTCTCAGCTGCAGTTAAGCTGATGCTCCAACAAACCATAGAAGATGGCTGATGCCACCACAGAGTTAAAGAAGGTCTTCACCAGGTCCTTCGTTTTCCTTGTATTAAGGGAGAACCACGAGGTGGTTCTGCTGGTACCAGTCTACAAAGCTCTGGATCCCCTGTCTGTACTCTGACTCATCCTCACATGTGATGAGACGACTATTGCAGAGTCATCAGAGAACCTCAGCAGGTGGCAGCCTGGTGAGTTGATGGAGAAGTCTGCAGTGTAGAAGGTGAACAAAAATGGTGCCAGCACAGTTCCCTGAGGTGTTCCCGTGCTGCAGGTCAGCTTGTCAGAGACACAGCTCCGTGTCCTCACATACTGCTGTAGACCAGTGCTGTAACCAGTCTCCACTGGGACAGGTGGTGGTCCACTCCTGGCCGCTCCAGCTGGTCCTTCAGGAGTCCTGGTTGGATGGTGTTGAACACTCTGGAGAAACCAAAGAACATGATCCTCAACGTGCTTCCAGGATTCTCCAGATGGATCTGAACTCAGTGCAGCATGTAGATGATGGCATCATCCACCCTGATGCCAGGCTAGTAGGCAAACTGCAGGGGATCCAGTGAAGACTTCACCAGGGGGTGAAGATGGTTGAGGATCAGCCTCTGGAGGGTCTTTATCAGGTGTGATGTTAGTGCTACTGGCCTGTAGCTGCTCGGGTCATTGGTGTGTGTTGTCTCTGGTAATCAAATCAAAGTGGCAGCGCTTATAACATTCAGGAAGTTATGCTTGGTTATAAATGTGATACTTGTGTTGCTAACCTGGCTTGTTTTGAAGGTTTTGGGCTGGAAAAGTAGCTTTAAATGGCCTAACATTTTCACATCATTTGGTGAGTTTTTAGAAGGCATTAATCAGAAAATTATATAAAAATACTGTAGTCGTCATGTTGTGGCATAATAGTCAAAACTTCTACATTTAAATAAAATGACATCACCTTGCGCTCATTTTATTACTGTATTTTTTGGACTATAAAGGACACTTAAAGCCCTTAAGTTTTCTCAGAAATTGATGGTGTACCTTATAATCTGTTGCGCTGTATGTCTGGACATGGAAACACGAGGGATTGCTGCAAAGCCACGGACAATGCAGACGACTCTCCCTGTGGCACTACGCTTCTCCAGGAGTGAATGCTGCTTGTTGGGACTGGTTCCCTTATATGGGAAATTTTTGATCAATCTGTATAATCTGACCCAATCTGTATGATATGATTGAATTTGACTTTGTAAAGTGCCTTGAGATGACATGTTTCATGAATTGGTGCTATATAAATAAAATAGAATTGAATTGAAAAATTAAAGCCCTTAAGTTTTCTGAGAAATTGATGGTGCACTTTATAATCCGTTGTGCTGTATGTCTGGACATGGACACATGAGGCACATTGGACAAAGCCTAAAATTTTGTTTTAAAAGCATGGCTGAAAAGGTCAATATTGTGTCATCAGCACTTTAAGGTAAAAAAGGTAGCTCTACAAAGAAATTAATTCTTGTAGGGTTTATAACAGTCATGCCATTTTATTCTGTGCTTTACTGTTCTGCATGTTCTTTGAAAGAATTTAATCCAACAAAATTTCCTATATATATATTCATTACAATGTGCCTCAGTTTAGACTTGGATCAAAATATTTTCTAATCTGCATAATGTGATTCAATGTTTCCTGCAGATGTTAAGCAGAAGCTGATTGTTAAAGAAGAAGCTTCTTTAGACCACAGACCTTGTGACGACCTGCATGACCCAAAGCCCCCCCACATCAGGGAGGAACAGAAGGGAGTCTACATCAGTCTGCCAGGAGAGCAGCTCAATGGGAAGGAGGGGATTAATGCCATCAGGTTTCCAGTCGATGTTCCTCCCATAAAGAGTCTGGATGATGAACAGTCTCTGCTGCTCTCACAGCTTTATCCAGACCAAATTAAAGGCAAAGAGCTTCCAGAAGAGAATGATGAGAAAGAGTCCATCAGGATACAAGATCATGGAGATGCTTACATTTCTACAGAGGCTGACGACACTGAGGAGGAGGATGAAGAGGACAGTGATGTAGAACACTCTCTTTCTGAGCTAAAAAAATTGTCAGACTCTAGATATAAGAAATGTTCTATAGAGAAGAAAAATGTGGAGTCACGTAGGAAAGGCCACACAGGAGTGAAGCTTAGCTGCAAAGACTGTGGCAAAGCATTTATGGGAAAAACAGCTTTAAACAGACATATGAGAATCCATACAGGAGAGAAGCCTTTCTGTTGTGATCTATGTGGAAAAAGCTTTAGCCAGAAATCACATTTAAACAGACACACGAGAATCCACGCAGGGCATAAGCCTTTCTGTTGTGATCTATGTGGACAAAGATTTAGTCAAAAGGGACATTTATACACACACATGAGAATCCATACAGGACAGAAGCCTTTTTGTTGTGATCTATGTGGGCAAAGATTTAGCGAGAAAGGAAATTTAAACAGACACATCAGAAACCATAGAGGACAGAAGTCTTTCTGTTGTGATCTATGTGGACAAAGCTTTAGTCAAAAAGGAAATTTATACACACACATGAGAATCCATACAGGACAGAAGCCTTTCTGTTGTGATCTATGTGGACAAAGCTTTAGTCAAAAAGGAAATTTATACACACACATGAGAATCCATACAGGACAGAAGCCTTTCTGTTGTGATCTATGTGGAAAAAGATTTAGCAGAAAATCTTGCTTAAGGACACACACGAGAATCCATACAGGACAGAAGCCTTTCTGTTGCGATCTATGTGGAAAAAGATTTAGCAGAAAATCTGACTTAAAGAAACACACGAGAATCCATACAGGACAGAAGCCTTTCTGTTGTGATCTATGTGGACAAATACTTAGCGAGAAAGGAACTTTAAACACACACATGAGAATCCATACAGGACAGAAGCCTTTCTGTTGTGATCTATGTGGACAAAGATTTAGTCGAAAAGGAAATTTAAACACACACATGAGAATTCATACAGGAAAGAAGCCTTTCTGTTGTGATCTATGTGGACAAAGCTTTAGCCTCAAACATCACTTAAACGAACACATGAGAATCCATACAGGACAGAAGCCTTTTTGTTGTGATCTATGTGGACAAAGATTTAGTCAAAAAGGAAATTTTTACACACACATGAGAATCCATACAGGACAGAAGCCTTTTTGTTGTGATCTATGTGGACAAAGATTTAGTCGAAAGGGACATTTAAAATGTCACATGATAATCCACACAGGACAGAAGCCTTTCTGTTGTGATCTATGTGGACAAAGCTTTAGCCTCAAACAAAACTTAGAGACACACAAGAGAATCCATACAGGACAGAAGCCTTTCTGTTGTGATCTATGTGGACAAAGCTTTAGCCTCAAACATCACTTAAACGAACACATGAGAATCCATACAGGACAGAAGCCTTTTTGTTGCGATCTATGTGGACAAACCTTTAGCCGCAAACATCATTTAAACAGACACATGAGAATCCATACAGGACAGAAGCTTTTCTGTTGTGATTTATGTGAGGAAACATTTAGCCAAAAAACACATTTAAAAATGCATATGAAAATCCACACAGGACCGAAGCCTTTCTCTTGTGACCTATGTGGACAAAGATTTAGTCTAAAAGGAATTTTAAACACACACATGAGAATCCATACAGGACCCAAGCCCTCACGAGAAGATTTCGAGAAGTCCTCTCAAAATCCGGAATAATTGTTGTTGATTGCAGCAGTGTACAACAGTTCCTATTGAATTAGCTTGTAGAGTGCATTGCCTTGCTGTACAGAGATGTCACAGGATGTAGTGTCGGGCGGACATTATTGTGCCCAAATATGGGCAATAATGGCCGCCTCTACACACAGTGATTGAGAAAGCAATTTATGCTTTTATTTTCTTATGAACGCTAAATTCATTAAATCGCCATGGACGTATTAGTTTTAGGTAAAGCTAATGATCCGCTGATTTTTCCTTGTGGACCGGACTCTTTTAAACACACACATGAGAATCCATATAGGACAGAAGCCTTTCTGTTGTGATCTATGTGAACAAAAAATTTGCAGCAAATCTAATTTACACAGACACATGTAAATCCATGCAATAAGACAAGGCAATTTCATTTGTATAGCACATTTCCGTACAAGGACAATTCAAATGAGTTACATGATTAAAACGAAGGTAAATAAAAATGTAAACAAATTTAAATTAATGATGTTTCAGTTAAAAGTTTAACCAGAACAATCAAAATCAATCCTAAGCGACTTGGTTTATAATCTTGATTTAAAAGAACTCAGGCTTTTAAGTACTTTTTACAGTCTTCTGGAAGTTTGTTCCCGATGGGTAGAATATAGGAAGTTAGCTTGTTACAACAAGTTGTAAAGTCCTTTGGGGTCGTCGTACTAGTTAAAGTGCTGTACAAGTACAAGCCAATTACCGGATTAGGTTTGAATCAGAAGACCTTAGTGGTCTGGAGGGTTTATACGCTGATAGCAAGTCTGCGATGTATTTAGATGCTAAACCTTTCAGGGATTTTATAGATAAACACATTTATTTTAAAGCCTATTTTTCGAGCTACAGGGAGGCAGTTTAAGGACTTTACGACCAGGTTGATGTTCCCTACTTTCTTAGTCTTAGCGAGGATGCAGGTAGCAGCGTTCTGGATCAACTGCAGTTAACTGATTGACTTTGTTGGTGGACCTGTGAAAACACCGTTTCAGTTATTGATTTGACTAAAATTAAATGCATGGATTATTTTTTTCATAACCTGTTGAGACATCCATTCTTGATCCTGGAAATGTTCTATAGGTGATAGAAGGTAGACTTTGTAATTGTGTTTAGATGGCTCTGGAGGTTCTAGTGCAACGGCGCTCAAACTGGGGTCCCCAGACCCTGAACTAAGTATCACAATGGACACATATTTAACGTCCACCTCATTAAGTAAGGTTAAAGCCAAATCAGCTAAAATTAGAAAGTATGACAACAATTACATCGAGTTTGGCTTTATGGACAATAGGGATGGGAGACCAAAATGTGCTGCCGTTTTTGGGGCCTATTCTTGAAAACAATACATATTTTTATTTCTTTACATGATTTACATGATTGATGAGAAATGTTAGTTTTATCAAATATTGCACAACTAAAATTAATCAAACAAAACATTAACAATGGATATTAAATGGAGGGAGCAGCGAAGTTCTAATTTTAGATGTATTTATGTTTATTTTTAACAACATGCATAATTTCTGATGTGTTTAACTATAAAAAAGGCTGTTTAAAAATAGTATCAGCCTGAGGAATTTTCCCGTTGCTAAAAAGTACCTGGCCACGAAAACTTTGAGAACCCGTGCATTAGTGCACCCAGATTTTGGGCCTTGTCCAAAATCTGGAAGCAACAAGCTGTGTGCAAAAACTTTTTACTTCTGTTTTGTTTTTATTCAACTGAAGGATATTCTGGCACATCCATGCATTGATTTCACCATATGATCAGCCTTCATTCTCCCTGCTTCCACAATTTCCAACTAATTTGAGTTTGTTTTTATGGTTATAACGAGTGTTATTTACACAAGGGTTTAATACATTGATGGGATATTGATGTTTGTTTTCCACTCCACTTCTTATAACCAACATACGACTTGAAGCCTTTTAAAATTGGCTCCAAAAGTCAGCTACCCTAATCGTATTGGCTTCCAGATAACATTCGTTCTTCCCGAAAATGCAAATATGGTTTGTTTCAAACATACGTTTTGTTTGTTTTCGCTCCACCATCGTTCGATAGTGCAGTGAGCATTATTACCGCATTAATATGGAAGATTATTGTCAATGGTGTTTTTGTGTAACTTTAGGATTAACCCATTTAGCTTCCGATCGCTACAGCGACCCCTAGCCTCCCAGAGGAATAATGGCATTACTAAAATCAAGCATTACATAGTTAATGATTTCTCTGAGAAAATAATTCTTTAAAATGTGATTTTATGAAATAATGTTTAACTCTGGATATGCAGTGTAGATGAGTCAAAACATATTCACTGAATTATGATGATGAGGATCAACCATTTAATGTGTTTTTGTTTCTTTTGAGTGTACATCAATCCTTAGCTTCTTTTTTAATTTCATTTTGCTTAGTAGTTTTAGTTAAGTTTCACTAGCCTAGTAGAGAGGATTTGTTGATTGAAATAGTGTTAATTCAGATAAACAGCATTATATAGTGATGTTCTCTGGATGTTAATTTTATTCCTGTTAATAAATTCTTGAACTTGAAAAGAAGATGTCACTCATTCATTCTATATGTGTGCAGAGCTTGCTGTTGAATGAACGCTAGTGCTCGAATCATTCCTTTCAACTACTGTCCTGATATCAGCTGTTTGGGCTGATATTCACCGAACAATACCTAAGAAAGAGTTATTTTTAAAAACATTTAAATTAACCTAAAACGGTGTGTAAAAGCACAACATGCAGGTGAAAAACGGCAACCTCCATGGATGAAAAATAAGATTTTACATATCACAAGCAGCAATTTTTAAGTTAATCGGAAAATTACAACACATTTAGGCCAACATGTTCAACTAATCATGGATCCCTTTAAAGATGCGGTTGCTTGTGAAGTCCCTTTGGCTGACTTAGTCAGTGGAAATGATGCTTTCAGAGACGCTCAGACACTCTTTTTAAGCTGCCAATACATTTTCAATAGGCTTGAGATCAGGGCATTGTGATGGACACTCCAAAACACTGACCTTGTTCTCCATAAGGTACTTTTTCAGCAGTTTGGCTGTATGCATCATTGTCCATTTGAAAGACCCATTTGTGCCCAAGCGTCAACTTTGTTGCTGCTGTCTTAAGATGTTGCTTCGGAATTTCTACATAATGTTCATTATCATGATGCCATCTATTTTGTTAAATGCCCCAGGGCCTCCTGCAGCAGAATAACCCCACAACATGATGTTACCAACCCATATTTCACAGTTGGGATGGTGTTCTCAGGCTTGAAAGCTTCTCCCTTCTGCCTCCAAATGTAATAATGGCCCTTAATGCCAACCAGTTCAATTTTAGTGTCATTAGACCACAGGACATATCTCCAATGATTAATTCCCTTGTCCGTGTGTGATTGCAAACTTTAATCTGACTTTTATGTGTTTCTTCCTGCCAGAGTAGCCTTTCAGCCCATGTCAGTACAGTTCTTGTTTTACTGTGGATAATGAGACACTCTGACTAGCTTCAGCCACATCTTCACAAGGTTTTTTGTTCTTTGGTTGGTGTTCACATTTCAGGCCAATATACGCTTGTGTCTAGGTCACAAAACCGTCTCCTTCCAGAGCAGTATGATGGCAGGACAGTCCCATGGTGTTTATACTTGAATATAATTGTTTGAACAGATGAATGTGGAACCTTCAGGCATTTAGAAATTGGACCCAAGGATGAGCCAGACTTGTGCAAGTCCATAATTCTCTTCCTGATATCTTGGCTGATTAATTTTGACCGTCCCATTAGAAAACATAATTTAGAGAAGAACTCTTTATCCAAAGTGGGAATGTTGTCCGAATAGTTCAGTCAGTAAGGAAGGAAGTAGGAAAGGAGCCTATATGCTTTCTGTCATAGTTCCTTTAGCATAGGGATGTCATAATGTCCCTTACCAGCGCTAAGGAGCTATAAGGAATCCCACAATCCTTTGCATGACATGACCTATAAGCACAGCCCACCTCACAGAAATTAACAAAAATGTCCGCAGAGAACAGAGCGTGTGGTTGTAAGTAGCACCATTTACCCTTTCACATATTACAGGAGTTGTTGGTCATCCATGTGGTTAATAAGACGAATCTAACACATTCAAGAATCATTATTAGGTTATTTATCTTAAAACAGGACAAAGTATTTACACACAAGAAAATCAGACACAATATACTGAGTACATTCACACATGGACTAATTTGTTTGGCTAATTTGTGAACTAATCAGTTACAGGAATCATTTGATTGCAGTGATTGCTTCAAAAGGTGCAACAAAATATTAAGGGTACCATCATTCCAGGCCTGTTTTATGAGTTTATTTTTTTAAATCATTCTGTTGAAACAAAAGCAATGACTGATTTAATTTATTTATTGTCGTAGAATTTGTATCTATTGTACACTTATCTTGTGTTTCTGTCAGAACTGATAAACCAACAGCTAAAGCAACAAATCATCATATTAAGCAGAACATTTGAAGCACATAATGTGTTGATGAAAAAACTGATGTGTATATCTGAAAAGTAAAGGATTTAAATGTAAATGTCATCTTTAAAGCCCCCAGATCAAAACCTTTCAACACAAACCTGAATGTCAATAACACTTAGCTGGAACAACTCTACTTCTCACTAAAACTGTTCCAATCGGCCATGATGTTTTTGGATGAGCCTGTGCTGTCTTTCTCCTGGATATTGTCCTTTAACACTTCAGTCTGAATGACAGACTAAAGGGTTGGGACACACTTTGTAGAGGTGAAATGTAGGCTGTAGTAGTATGTCATCAGATACAGCAAAGCTTCACCAAGGTTGTCTTTAATTATTCTGTAATGATTTGTGGGGAGAAGACTATTTTAGATAATAAAAGTAAAGCTAAAGATTTAGCTCAGCATTTTGTTAAAGTCCATGGTTCAGAGAAGTTTAGTGGTAAAGAAAGAAGAGCAAGAAGGAAGACAATAACAAATAATGTACATGGGTGTCAGGTTGCTGCGGTGGCTCTCTTCCTCTCACAGGTGGCTGCTGACCACTGGGCGGTGCTGAGCGCAGGTGTTCAACATCAGCGAGGCTGCGGGGACGGCTTTAAAAGGAAGCGGCTGACTGCACCTCTTCGCCAGAGTGTTAACCATACGTGGTAGGAGCTCACGGCCTGCGTTTCACAAACGTCTCCTCCTTTGACTAAAGCCTGTCTTTGTGCCTCAGGTGGACAGCTCCAAATCCCGCTTCGAAGTCCCTTGGGGAACTGTCCAGTCCTGAAGCTGAGCTGACCTCTCTCTGTCCAGCTCCGCTCTCCTGTCATCTCAATAAACTGAAGATCACGCCGACCCCTGCACTTAACCGGCGCCCAGCAGTCAGCCGTCACCCCCGATCCGCAGTCCGATCACCGGAACCCAGCCAGCCCTCCACCTGTCAGCAGCCCCAGGAGCAACAGCCCCAAAGCTCCGCTGCTCACACCAGCAGCCTCCGCCCCCAAAGCTCCGCAGCCTCCGCTCACTCTCCTCGGCGGTACGTCCTTCGCTCAGTGGTAAGAACCCGGTCACGTATTAGAGGGACCCTACGGTTTCTGCGGCTCCGAAGGAATCCCCGCGATCGTTTTTCATTAATTTAATAAACTTTGTTAACCGTCCTCCTGCCTATTCTGTGTGTTCTGCATGTGGGTCAAGAGACTAGGAGGAACCATGACAATGTTTAAGGATGTTGATGATTATGATGACATGTTTAATGCAGAATTTCGGTTACTGCAGAGCTATAAATAGAGAGATAAATGGAGCTATAAATAAATGTGGAATGGCCACACCTGGGAGGGATGAAATGCATTATTGAATGTTGAAATATCTGAATATATCAAGTAAACAGATGGTATTAAGGTTGTATAATAAAGTATGGTCAGATGGTTTATTAACAGAGCAGTGAAAGGAGGCAATTGTAGTCCCAATCTGTAAGTGGTAAAGACCCCTGCTTTTTAGCTCAGCTTTTTGTTAAAGTTCATAGTTCAGAGAAGTTTAGTGGTGAAGAAGGAAAACAATAACAAATAACATACATGTGTTTGAAGATGTTGATTATGATTAATGCAGAATTTATGTTACTGGAGATGTATAGAGCTATAAATAAATGAAAATTAGATTGAATTGGGAACAACATGTAACCTGAGGAGAACTTAAAATGGGTTGAAAGGAATTTCACACATCCACGCAGAGACAGCCTCTAACAGCAGGATGCCCTGCTATAGAGCCAGACTTTTCTGGGGGAATGGGTGGCTGGGGAGACCAGCCACCATGCGGGCCACATGGAGATCGAACCTTACAAGCTGAGTAAATATGCTTTCTGTGAAACTCATCTGCCGTCGCTTCAATGGAGCGACAAGAGGGGGAAATTCTCGTCCTCTGTGGAGCGGAGGACCTGACTTGCATCGGAGGACTGTTGAGCGAATCAGAGTTAAGTCTGCAGTCTTACACTCTGCCTCAGACGCTGGAATAAAGAACCTGTCCATGCCAAAACCTGCTTTGTTTTGCTTCCTCAGGACTTCAGCCGGAGGAGTCAGCAGAGTACCCATGTGTGGCAGTATGCCCTGTGGGCTCTGAACGCACCACACAAGTGCCTGAATCTGATTGGTTGTGGCTCTGTCTGTATATAAAGGCCCTCCCTCACCTGGCGGACATGATGTTTTCCTTCCGGTTCAGACCTTGGTGTTTGCTGGTGCTGCACCCCAGCTGTATGTTAATGCACGCTTGAATGATGCGCTTAACGACACTAATCTCTGATCTATCTTTCTTGTGGTAAGAAGCTTCTCACACCCTTAATGTCCGTTAGCCTAGCTTTAGCTCAGCTTTACCTGTGTACCCAGGTGACCCGTACAAACTGCCTGATTCCCCTTCCTGTGTGAGGCACTACATAGAGCTCAGTGGAACGGCCAACTCGTGGTTTTGGTGGAGGACTCTCCGGGTGGTGGTACTCTTTCTGGTTTGGTGCACGATTTTCTTTTATTCTTGTTTGCTGTGTTTCTTTTGTAGGTCACTACCCTGATTTGCACTGCCATCTTTGAGTTGTGCCAAACTGTTATTTCAATGTGTGAGTGGATTTAAAGTAGTATGTTTTGTCAAATAAAATAAACAATTGGGTGAGATTGTCTCAAGCCTCATCTGCAGCAGGCCTGTGTGCCATAATGGTAACTTTATGTAGAATTATTGCAACCTTTATTAAAATAGTGGTCTTAAATTTAAATTGCCCATTTGGATCACACTGGTACTGCCACACATGTTCCCAAGCTGAGAGCAAAATCTGGACTTAAATCACCTGCTGCATGGCAGATACTCGACTACGACCCGGGGCCTGATCCGACCGCGTTTTGGCTAGCTCAAATGTCTGCTACATGTCTGCTGCTGAAATGACCAACGTTTTCCTGGAGTACTGCTTTCCCTTGGATGGCCAAAGTGAACCAGACTCACACCGAGGCACCGACAGGTTTGGCAGAGAAATAAACAGGGAAAGTTAAATGGTTTATTTAGGTTTACATAATGCATTTTCACCGTTAGCCTCGTTAGCATTATTTGAACTATGTCATTGCTGATGTAACTTGAGTGTGTTTTTATGGTTTTAACAAACGTTATCTCCACAAGGGTTTTATACACTGATGGGATATTGATGTCTGTGTTATCTAGTCCACTCATTACGACTAAAATAAAGCCGAAGCTTTTTAAAGTTAGTGCCAAATGTCTGCTAGCATAATGCTATTAGCTTCCGGTAACTTCCTCTTCCCATATGTACGACTACAATTCGTTTCAAATGTAAGGTTTGTTTTTCGCTTTGCTCCACCATGCTTCTGTATACTCCTAAATAACTCCCTGACTCACTCCCTAAAGGCTCTTTTTTTCTTGTTCAACAGTTCTTTCAGGTCACTGGTGATCCAGGATTTAATATTAGGGAAGCATATCACTGTTCTGGTGGGGATGATGCTGTCCATACAGAAGTTCATATAGTCGGTCACACACTCAGTTATGGCATTTATGTCCTCTTCATGTGGCTGACAAAGAGCATAATCTGAGCAGAGAAAAACAAGGTTGTGATCTGATTTACCCAGAGGAAGTCTTGATTTGGAAATATATGAATCCCTGTTTAAAGCTAGTAAATATGTGATCATGTTGTTTTTACCTGGAAAATAGACGTCTTCTTTCCATTTTCTGACACATGCCTTTCTCCAGCTGTCAATGGATGAGAGGCAGGTTCACCCTGGACATGTTGCCAGTCTATCGCAGGGCAACACAGTGACAGAGGACAAACAACCATTTACGCACACACTTACACCTAAGGACAATGTAGACAGAACAATTATCCTAACGGTCATGTTTTTGGACTGTGGGAGGAAGCCAGAGTACCTGGAGAGAATCCACGCACCCACAGGGAGAACATGCAGACTCCATGCAGAAAGACCCAGGGTCGGACTCGAATCCAGGACCTTCTTGCTGCAAGGCAGCAGTGCTACCCATTTTATTTACAGATGACTCAGCAAGGAGGAGGCAGTATTTTTAAATACAGATTTACTGTAGTAAATTCTATTAAATGAAGACACAGAACACGACTCAGACTAAGTCCTCAAAAGATAGGGAGCATGTTGCTGTTCCAAAGAAAAAAAGTATTATGCAAGATTTGACATGGCACGGGAACGCCACAGTGATGCTGCAGGAGCTGAAACAACATGGAGTCATTGATGAGGGCGATGGAAGCTCAACAGCAGGTTAAGTCTTTACAATATTTTAAGTTTGTTCCGTTTCAAAGTGAGGAAACGAGGACAGGGCTTGTCTCAGGGCTGTGAGCAGAGTCCTGAGCGGCTGAAGTCATTCTTCCAGCTGCCGCGTAAACATCAGTCTGGTAGCTCGTAAGGCGGCTCTTAGTTTGTTAGCTGGTTAATGACAGGAGCTTGTTTACATGCCCAACTTTCCCTGATTGAAACGTGTTCAGATTAAAAGGAAAGAAAGTATTCTGAAAGTATAGCTGCTCCCAACTTCTAACTGGTTGATGTAAGTGCAATTATCCAACTGATGGTTCCAAACGTTTATTACAGGATTTTCCGTCATACAAACGCCCAAGACCACCGTGAATACTGCAAAATACACGGTTGAAAATATTCATCAGTGAAACCGCCATGTTCCCTTATATGAATTATCAACTGAAACTTATTAAACAAAATATAAATTTTCTCAATTGTCCATACCGTATGCCCCTCCAACCAGAAGGTTAGGAGTCGCTAGAAGTCCTTACAAGTCCATTTCTTCTATATTTCAGTCTCTTGCCTTTACTCTTGCACACGCCGACTGAGTATAAACGAAACTCAGAATTTTTACATCAAAGATATCACGCGAGAAAGTGATGACCTAATCAGTGACGTCTCCATCTGACATTATTACAATATTTCCCAAAGTATGTACATATTAATCAAAAAATACACAAATATGAAATGGATATTCACAAAATAAAATTAATTCACACAAAAAAATGCTTATGTAACTGCGTTCGCTACAGAAAGCATTATTTATATGGGCTCTAAATCATGTAATTTCATCATGACGTGTTTATTGCACCAAGATTTATTCATAGTAGAAACTCTCTGACGTTAGCAGAGTGGTTGAATTTCCATAAAACAACCACAGAAGTTCTATACTTCTTCATGCAGGAAAAAACAACAATAAAGGCATAGGTGTGTTGGTTCTGACTGTTCTGAGCGCACAGAATGGACCTGCAGCTGGTTCTGAGATGGTAGAGAACTCCTGCTGTTGCTGTGGAGAGGAAATGATGATCATCCCAAAATGTTCTGTGCTGCAGCTCCATCCTCCAAATGCAGGCGCTGTAAATTCATGAATTTACATGGATGCTGATCAGATTATGGATCATAAACCAGCCTTCTCAATTTCATTCGGATGGTCATAATCTGTTGATTAAGGTTTACTTTTGAGTTAGGAAGGCCTTAAACAATGAGACATAAGCATTTCTAAAGGACATTTTCAAAAATGTTTAAACTATCAGAAAAATAAAAAGAATTAAATATCTAAAACCTTTTTTGACTCTTCAAAGAAAAATTTGAAAAACGTACGGAATAAATGTTCTAAAATATGTAGAAGGACAAATGTAGCATGTAGTATTTACATAAATGCAGCTTGTGCTGAAACAGTCTATAAATGGGCTGCTGGTTTATTTAATATTCAGAAGTGGTGCTTTTGCTCTGCTTTCATTGTTATGCCCAATTATTTCTCCAAGGTGCACAAAGGTGAGATTCAGCCAAAGCACATTTAACATCAATTATCTCCTCTGTGAAGAAAAGTCAAACTAAGGGGTTTTTGTCGTCTCTACAGATGAGTTCAGATTTTCAGGATGAAAGCTGAAGACGTCTCCCTCTGCTGCTGTTCCTGCATCCGTCTTTAAGGCTCCAAGCCCACTTCCTGCTGCTGGTTCTGCCCGTACGCTCTGTGTTCCCTCATCATGTTCAGGTTCCTCTAGTTGGGTCAACTAACCTCCTTCACTCTGCTGAAGACTAACAAAACTCAGTTTTTACCTGTTTTATTTTCTATGATGAAATGTGACTCTGCATGCCGTGCTGGCCTTTAAATGTTTACCTCTGAGGTTCTGGACTAGTCCAAAAAGAAAACCTATTTCTATTTATGTAAACATGAAGTAATATACTGAGGAAAAATAAAGTATTTTTCTGTAAGAACTGGGCTCCTGGTGGTTTGAAGAGCTTCAGTGGGTTCATGAAGCAGAGCCGTGTGAGGAGCCTCTGCAGGTGATGATCTGTGGAGCAGAACCAAGAGCCTTCAGACCAACAAACCACCTCCTGATCAGCCCTCTGCCTCAGCTGGAGCTTCAGCTTCTGGCTCATTCCTGGACTTTTTTTTTTTTTTTTTACCAAAATCTGTCATTTTTATGAGACAAATGGCGCCCGAGAACCTTTTCTGGTGTGATGAGCGGTGGCTCGGAGGAGTAAGAAGTGCGCTACAGAGTCACAGGTTGCAGGTTCACCTCCTGGACTAGACCACTTTTAACTCCATTTTCCCTCTATTGGAATCAAAAAGCAGCAAGATGCCCTCTGGAGTTGAACCTGCAACCTTTAGGTAACAGGATACCAACCAGCATGTCTTCTTACTCCCTGAGCTACTCACTCATCTACCAAAATATCCACGTTTCTCGTATTTGACTTAAATTTCGGGGTGTTTCTGCAAAAAGGGGCGTCGACATCCCAAACCTTCGTCTCCTCCTGGAAAACAGCCCAGCAGGTCCAACCAGAACTCTGAGCAGCTGGGTTCTGCTCCACAGCTTCTGCTCTGGCTTCACTCCAGAAGCAAGTTTCTCCTCAGAACATGAAAAACTGTATTTTTTTTTTCATTTCTCCCAGTCTGTCCGCACATGCTGGAAATGTTCCATGTTTTAAAATGATCAGTTTAACTCTTAAAATCTTTCCATCCAGTACATTGAGTTTTAAGCCTAGGAAGGTCCAACACTGCCTGGAGCTCTGATTCTGGTCCAGTTCATGAAATACAGATAAAATAGGTGGATATTTGCTAAATATTGAAGAGCTATTCAGCTGGTGAGGAAACAGACGTGTTAAAGAGGAATGAACGTCTAATTTAAATCAAGTTACAATAGTTATGCATTTAAAGAAAGTTTAACTTTCTTTAAATTAGCACTAAAACAAGGGTTATGAAACTTTTCAGATAACAACAGATAGATAGATAGATAGATAGATAGATAGATAGATAGATAGATAGATAGATAGATAGATAGATAGATAGATAGATAGATAGATAGATAGATAGATATGAGAATCAAGTTATAATAGTAAGAGATTAAAGTCATAAAATTAAAATAAAATTTAAAAGTCGGTTTCACAAATAGGGAAATATTTAATGCTTTTAGCACATCATCAGGAAATCATCTCACATCCCACTCTGGAAACCCTGCTCTAAAATATACAACAGGTCCAGTTTCTGATACATTTGCATCAACATAATGCAAATATAAAATAAAGTCCTGGAAGCCAGAAAACATTTAAAACCGTTTATCTCTAGCTAAAATAATAATAATAGTAGTTGTTGTAATAGTAATAATAAAATTGAAAGACATGCAGTTAGTGTTCCATTATTTTATTAGATTTTTCTCCAGTGTACATAAATATATGTCACTGAGGCGTGGCTCCATAAATACACATGAAGAAGAAGAAGCAGAACAAATACGGTACATTCAGAAAGCTGCAGCAACACAAACAGAACGTCACACGACTCAAGGAGCTGCAGCTCAGAGCCGCTCTCATCGTCCGTTGCCTCCTGCTGCAGCGCTGTGCTTTATCACCACCAACCCATGGAGAGGCTGGTTCTGACCCGAGGACTGGAACGCTGCACAGCTTGTTCTGCTGGCTTTGGGAACCCAGACAAAGAGGAACACAGGAGAACGTCTGCAGGGCTCCTCAGAAACAACCCAAGGTAAAAACTATCTGAGTCTCGGGGTCCTGAGAGGAACAACCCCCCACACACACTGTAGCCAGCCTGTGTGGTTACTCAGTCCCAGTCACCAAAACATGCAGACATCTCACTGATTCTCTGCTGGTGTCCTCGTTTCCCAGTGAAGCAACTAAAGAGTCCCCAGGTTTTAGTCCTGCTGACTTAGTGTTTGGACATTCACCTGCTGCTCCACTTAAAGCCCTGAAAGAGGAAGTTTTCATTCTGACTACTGGATCAAATCAAAGGGTTGCTCCATGTGCTTCCTCCATCCAGACCGGGTCAGGTCAAAGGTCACACTGTCAAACAGGAAGTAAAGGCTTCCACTTCCTTTTATAGGGCAGGGCAAAGCAGGCTCTAGTAGCAGGGCTGGATTTCTGGGTAACTGAGGCCAGAACACGTCTCTACAGTCTGTCTGTCCATCTGATCCATGAAGAAACTGAAGCTGACATCAGGGGACACCAGAATCACAGCTTTGTCATCAGAACCTTCACAGTGGAGCAGCTGCTCTTTAGACCAGGGTCTCAGGAGAAACCTGTCTCTGATGGTTTTACTCTGAATGGAGATCAAGAAATGTTGGCTTTTGTTCTTCATTTGCTTGTCTGAGAACTTTACACTTTGAAATCATCATGTCCAACAATTTATCAGCAACCAGAACTTACCAGAACCATTTCAGCTTAACTTTGGTTTCATGTTGTAGTGACCATCCAACAGGTCAACACTTGTTTCAAGCTTTTTATCGTTGCTTTTCCTTGTTAGCTTGTTAGTCTTCAGGAGCCTTCAGAGAAATGAGCCTACAGACCACACAGAATACTTTCTACAGACTGAGCTGTTTGATCACACAGCTGAAACACTTTCCCTCTATGACCAGTCTTTGTTTTCACTAAGTCACTTCACAGCGGTGGAGTTTAAGTAATCTGAGCTAAACAAGTGTAAAGTTGCGGGAGGTCTCACATTTAGTGCACATTATTTTACACATTTTATCAGGAGAAACATGAATGAATAATACATGTTAATCTAAACAGACTCTGCAGCCTGTGGAGGAAAATAAAGAAGGTGCTGTGCAGGGTCCCAACTCACTTACTGTCTGCAACAACTACCCCGTCCACTAGAGGGAGCACTGATACTTCCACCAGCTCTGCTTCAAAGTTAAACAGGAAATAACTGCATTCACTGATTTTTATCAGACTGTCATATCTGTAAAACAACAAAATAAAGCTATTATTCAACTTGGTTTATTCTTTACCTATTGGTTAACTTAGCTTTTTGTCTCTGTTCTTGTTATTAAGAATTAGAATACTTATTAAAAAAAACCAATGATAAACATATTTTAATTGGATTAAATTGGATAAAGCTTGGGATCAAAGCCTGAGAAGACATTAAGAGCCCAAGTGTGAAAATTAAAAGTCCAGAAAAAAGACAGTTGACCTGACAGCTCAGTATGATGGAATCAAGGACTGAGAACATCTAGCGTCTTCATTCAGTTCATCAACTGACCAAGACCTGGTAATAATGAGTCTTTAGCATCAATTATGTTTAGTTACTTTAACAACTTTAGACATTTCTCTATTGCTTTAATGAAATTCAAGTTGACTTTAGTTGGTAAAGTTTAAAGCAAATTCCTATTAACTGCTAAACGTCCAGATGTCAGCTCCAGTTATCAGATTGAGCCGATAGATCAGAGATCATGAGTGAGAGGCTTTAGGATACAGCAGAAAGACGTCTGGTTGGATAGCTCAGGATGTTTGCTCAGATATCAGCACTATGGAGGTCATGAGATCAAGACAGATGAGCTCCTTGTTTTAAATAAACCCAAAACTGAACAATTTGAGAGAAATTTAAACAAGATAGGAAAGAGTTAAACCAGTGTCAGTCAGTAGCTCAGTGTGATAGACTGTAGGCTGGTAATCTAGAAGGTCTGAGTTCAATTTACTATCAGGCTCCTTATTGTTATGAAGAATCTTAGAGTCTGTATTTTGATGAGTCCAGGATTCTGAATGAAAAATTTAAAAGTACCAAGAGAAGAACACTGAGAGGGGAGTGGACCTGATGGTGCAGTGGAACTGTCTGTGACCAGAAGATACCAGAGGTGGAGGTCCTGGGTTCAACTCCTGCCTGTCCTGTGACCTGGAGAGGTAAGTATGTCTCAGTGTAGGGAGTGGGTGAGGGGGCCGTGTCCCCTCCCCGGCTTCTCAGGAGGTTCATGACGGGGGTTATGCTCTTTGCAGAGCTGACTTTTTATTGCTGACACACCTCCACTGCTTGTGCTTCCTCACTTGCTGCTCAACTTGGACACCAGTAACTATCAACCTGACTGGGAATGTGGAGTTACATCAGGAGAACAAGAGGAGAACCTTTGGATCTGAGGAGGACCTACTGCTTTACTTCCTCAGCTTCTGGATCTTCTCAATCAAAATACTTTCAAAGCTTGATTCACATCTCATTTTCTTACATAGAAACTCTAAAACAGATAATCAACATTGGTTCAACAGCAGCATCTGATCTGAGCTTCAGCAACAACTTACAAAACATGTCAGCATCAACATCTGAGTCCAACACGCTAAATTCAGCTGACCTGCTCAAAGAAGTTCAACGAACCTTCAGAAACTCAACATCACAACTAAACCAGAGTCTCTGAACACAGTCAAACATCTCCAAGCAGGTCAAAGGAGTTAGCATGTTCTGCTTCACATGCTAGCACCAACATGTTGTGAAAGCTCCTCAGCAAACAGACCAACCACCAAAGCTGAGCTAGAAGAACCTTGGATCTGAATGACCTCTATTAGTGTTTCAATGCAACAAACTGAGATCTGAATCCAACCTCTGAACCAATCTGACTGAGCCGATCCAGAAGCTGGAGAACCAAAGCAGCAGCTTCAGGTCTCCTCACATCTAAACCTTCTCCTCTTCTCTCACCACCTGAACTCCACATTCAGTCACATTAACACAGTTACAGGTTTAAAGTCACCGCTTGAGCTCAAAGTGCACTTACCCAAAGGGTTGCTCCATGTGCTTCCTCCATCCAAACCGGGTCAGGTCAAAGGTCAGACTGTCAAACAGGAAGTAAAGGCTTCCACTTCCTTTTATAGGGCAGGGCAAAGCAGGCTCTAGTAGCAGGGCTGGATTTCTGGGTAACTGAGGCCAGAACACGTCTCTACAGTCTGTCCGTCCATCTGATCCATGAAGAAACTGAAGCTGAGATCAGGGGACACCAGAATCACAGCTTTGTCATCAGAACCTTCACAGTGGAGCAGCTGCTCTTTAGACCAGGGTCTCAGGAGAAACCTGTCTCTGATGGTTTTACTCTGAATGGAGATCAAGAAATGTTGGCTTTTGTTCTTCATTTGGTTGTCTGAGAACTTTACACTTTGAAATCATCATGTCCAACAATTTATCAGCAACCAGAACTTACCAAAACCATTTCAGCTTAA
Organism: Fundulus heteroclitus; assembly: GCF_011125445.2. Classification (NCBI taxonomy): domain Eukaryota; kingdom Metazoa; phylum Chordata; class Actinopteri; order Cyprinodontiformes; family Fundulidae; genus Fundulus; species Fundulus heteroclitus. The sequence goes on along the minus strand of NW_023397373.1, from coordinate 549,344 downwards.
CTTTGGTTTTTCATGTTGTAGTGACCATCCAACAGGTCAACACTTGTTTCAAGCTTTTTATCGTTGCTTTTCCTTGTTAGCTTGTTAGTCTTCAGGAGCCTTCAGAGAAATGAGCCTACAGACCACACAGAATACTTTCTACAGACTGAGCTGTTTGATCACACAGCAGAAACACTTTCCCTCTATGACCAGTCTTTGTTTTCACTAAGTCACTTCACAGCGGTAGACTTTAAGTCATCTGAGCTAGACAAGTGTAAAGTTGCAGGAGGTCTCACATTTAGTGCACATTATTTTACACATTTTATCAGGAGAAACATGAATGAATAATACATGTTAATCTAAAGAGACTCTGCAGCCTGTGGAGGAAAATAAAGAAGGTGCTTAAAGTCTGTGGAGGGTCCCAACTCAGTTACTGTCTGCAACAACTACCCCGTCCACTAGAGGGAGCACTGATACTTCCACCAGCTCTGCTTCAAAGTTAAACAGGAAATAACTGCATTCACTGGTTTTATCAGACTGTCAAATCTGTAAAACAACTAAATAAAGCTATTATTCAACTTGGTTTATTCATTAACTTTTGTTTTAATATATTGGTTTAATTTTAATTTTACTTTACAGATTTTACCCAGCTTATCCTCTTCCTGGGAGGCTTCTAGTAACTTAAATGTTCTTCTAATTCCTGAATCTTTTTGTGTTCTATCTCCTTTTTATGAGATTAGAATGGAATTATTTTCACTTCATCAATGATTTCCCTGCATCCCAGAGGATAGATGCTGAGGTCCCTGGTCGATCGTTGTATTCCAAATATGAAGCCCACTCTACTTTAAAATATTTGATAAATTCTTCCTCCTTAAGCAATGATGTATTAAATCTCCAGCTTTTGTTTTGTGGGGGTTACTTTTTTATTTATTAGGGTTAAAGAAAGTGGAGCATGATCACTGACAGCAATAAGATGTATTACAGCATCTGAAATGTCAGACAGCAGCGAGTTTTTGATTAAGAAGTAGTCCTAACGAGAGTAGGAATGATGAACATTTAAAAAGAAAGTATATTCCTTACTGTTAGGATGAAGAGATTGCTATGTACAGTTGTGTTCGAAATAATAGCAGTGCCTTTAGAAAAATGAGTAAATGTCAAAATTCTTCAAAGAAATTGTACTTTAATGAACACAGATACATTGGGGACACAGTACATTCTATTCCAAAGCAAAACAATTGCGCAAAGTCATCAAAACTTAAATAATAATAATAATATTTCAAATAAAGTAAGAAATGGCATGTTCAAAAGAATAGCAGTGTTGCCATCTTTCCTTGGAAACTCAAAAATGTACTGTACAAACAAAGAAATTCTTGATAAGTGAACCTAGCTGAGTATCCTAAACTAATATTTTGTTGCAAAACCACGGTTTCTGATGACTGCTTCACATCTGTGGTGCATGGAGTCAACCAACTTCTGGCATCGTTCCACAGGTATTGCAGCCCAGGATAATTGCACTGTATTCCACATTTCCTCAGCGTTTCTTGGTTTTGCCTCATGCACTGCACTTTTTATGTCAGCCCACAAGTTTTCAATGGGATTAAGGTCCGGGGATTGTGCTGGCCACTCCATCAGTTGAATCTTGTTCATCTGGAACCATGCTTTTGCTCGCTTGCTGGTGTGTTTGGGGTCATTATCCTGTTGAAAGGTCCACCTCAAAGGCATTTCCTCCTCAGCATATGGCAGCATGACCTCTTCCAGGATCCTGATGTACTGGAACTGATCCATGATCCCTTGTATGCGGTGAATCGGACCAACACCATAGTATGAAAAACATCCCCATATCATGATGCTTGCACCACCATGCTTAATGGTCTTCAGTGAGTACTGTGGCTTGAATTCTGTGTTTGCAGGGCGTCTGACATACTGCCTGTGACCCTTAGACCCAAAAAGAACAATCTTGCTTTCATCTGTCCACAAGATATTATGCCATTTCTTTTCAGGCCAGTCAATGTGCTCTTTGGCAAATTGTAAACGCTTCTGCACATGTCTTTTTCTCAGCAGTGGGACTTTGCGGGGGCTTCTTGCTGGAAGGTTAACCTCAGTAAGACGTCTTCTGATTGTCACAGTACTCACTGTCAACTGAAGGTCTTGCTTGATCCTCTTGGATCCCATCATTGGCTGAGTCTTCGCCAGTTTGGCTATTCTTCTGTCCATTCGAGGGGTTGTCTTTCTTTTTCTTCCTCGTTTTTCAGTTTTTTGCTCCCATTTCAGGGCATTTGAGATCATTTTAGCTGAACAGCCAATGATTTTCTGCACCTCTTTGTATGTTTTCCCTTCTTTAATCAATTTTTTTATTAGGAAACGCTCATCTTCAGAACAGTGTTTTGAACGACCCATTTTCCTTGTTTTTTCAGGACAAATGCACAGCCAGCATGCCAGTTGTCTTGATCCTTAAATACGGATCACCTGTTAACACCCTTTTTTCCCAGAATACCCTCCCTAATTGATGCCCTCTCTAATTGAACTCACCACTGCTATTTTTTTGAACACACCCTTTTCAGTTAATCATTCAATTTCACAGAATCCACAGTATGCATGGCTGTCCTGTTGGGTTTGTTGGTTTTCTATACCTTTATTTTACCCCCCAGAAACTTATCTGGGGTATAGAGTTTGAAATGTTAATAACACCAGTGATTTTCTTGCTGCTGTTGAGGCACTGCTATTATTTCGAACACAACTGTATCTCAAAAATCACTCATGTATTGTTTGACTACATTTATTGATAGCCAACCAAGCTGAGTCCCTGTTGTAATCAACCTTTTTCCTCAATTAGACCAAAGCTGAGGTCACCCCCAATAAAAGGAGAACAATCCAATTGCTTTGAAAGTGCATAAAAGTTTATAAAAGAATGACGGGTCATCAATATTTGGACCATATAAACTGACAATACATAACTTTTGTTTGTGAACAGATGTTTTTATTATAATGAATCTACCTTCAGGATCTATAAAAACTAACGTTTTTGTGGATTAAAATAGCTACTTCTCTCGATCTAGAGTCAAAGCAGACAAAAAAACACATTAGGAAACTCAGGAGAGTTTAGATTTTCTAACAGGTGTAGCTGATTCTAAAATAATCAAGCTCCATCATATAATAATAATAATTGAACATGTTGATCTCGCAATGGAGAAATTCACTTCTGCATCTTAACCCATCCCCTTGGGGAGCAGTGGGCTGCCACTGTGTGGCACCTGGGGAGCAATCGGGGGTTAAGGTTCTTGCTCAGGGACCCAGAGTGCCGGCTCTAGGGATCTAACTGGGTACTTGCATCCTTCTCAGAGCGCAAGTGCGCTGCTCTAACCACTAGGCCACCACTCCCCATGTATCAGAGCTCTGATTACCCCGTATGTTCCTAACAGAGTACTTCGCTCTCAGACTGCAGGTCTGCTGGTGGTTCCTAGAGTCTCTAAAACCAGAATGGGAGGCAGATCCTTTAGCTATCAGGCTCCTCTCCTGTGGAACCAACTCCCAGTTATCAATATCTGCTTTAGGCTTTGTTACACAGTCAAGCCATTCATCAATGACATCAATAACCTCTTGACAATTAGTGAGAAGGATGAGCCTGTCTCTCCCCACACAGTTTATTCTTGGAGGCATGGATGACAAACAAACTCTAAGATCATCTTCCACTTGTAAACAAGCTTTGCATTTGTTCTTCATTACAGTCAGAGTTGAAAATGTTGATTTACAGAGGTAAGTGGTTGGAAACATGTCAGGTTCAAATACCCTAAACATTCATTAAACAACACGAGGGAAGAAAGACAACAAGCATTAGTTTGGTTTTATTTGAGAGGAGAACAGCAGAGATGTGCTCAGTTACAACTCCTTACTGCTCTGAAAACACACCCTGTGCTTCCTCTCTCTTTATTGTGTTCAGGGAGGTCCCTAATTAGAAACCATTTATGATGTGACATTCAAGATAATACACCATTCACACAGTTCAGTTCAGGTCTTAGAAAAAGAGTTATATCTCTGCAGGCGTTCTGCAATGATAAGAGACAGTTGAAAAACATAGTATGAGGTAAGATGAAGCATGGTATATGTTCCAGTAAATAAATGACAATAATAATAAACACAAACACAATAATACATAAGAGAGATATCAAATAGATATTGAAATGTGAAATTCAAAAACTTTCCTTGTCTTGCGTTTTATGGTTTCTCATGTGTGACTTTAAATTAGATTTTTGGCTAAAGCTTTGTCCACACAGATCACAACAGAAAGGTTTCTGTCCTAAGGATTTCCGTGTGTGTTTAAATGATGTTTGAGGCTAAACTTTTGTCCACACAGAACACAACAGAAAGGGTTCTGTCCAGTATGAATTCTCATGTGTTTTTAGACTTTCTTTTCCACTATAAAAAAACTTATGTTTGAAACAAACCATATTTGTGTATCTGGGAAGAACGAATGTTATCCGGAAGCTAATACGATTAGGGTAGCAGACTTTCAGCTCCATTTTTAAAAGGCTTCAAATCGTATTTTGGTTATAATAAGCAGCCCGGAAAACAAATATCAATATCCCATTAATGTATTAAACCCCTGTGTAAATCCCGTTCGTTATAACCATAAAAACAAACTCAAATTAGTTGGAAATTGTGGAAGCAGGGAGGATGAACGCTGTCTGACCAGCAGCATGCAGCCATTAGAAGGCGGCCCAGGTTCCAAGGCTATGAAAGGGGGTTGCAGCATAGGGAAAGCAGGCCTCTACTTGGCTTCCTAGGCATAGCTGCTCTCACGGGTCTTTGAGCCTGTTACAGCGGGCAATTTCAGATCAGCTTTTGCTCTCAGCTTGGCCTGGCTGAGAACGTCTGTGGAAACTTGGCTTTATAGCAACGGCACCCTGCTGAGTGGGCAGTTCCTCAGTGCCTGTAAAAGAGTCAAAGTTCTTTGCTTACAACTCAATCAGATTTTTCCTCATGGCTTGACGGCACAACATGCGCAATGCATGCTGGGTTGATGACGTAGTTAGGTCCTACTGGACTGTAACCTACAGCGTTAACACAGGAAGGTTAACATTACCCAAGTTGTTTTTATCATTTTGTGGCTGACTGGGGTCTATTTAGACAACACCGCACGGTTCCACTGTTGACTGCAACTTCAAAACAAAAAACTGAAAAAATTTGGTGATTCTTCGTAGCTTCCCACATGAAATAAAGAAAAGAACAAAATTACCCACTTTTGTGCTCAATACTTCTCTCCAGAAGACGTTGAGTCATTTTTCCAACAAAATTGATAACAGGGGTCGTTAACCTCGCAAGCTAAAACCAGCTGCCGTGCCGGCTATTTTTATCCATGCTGCCTTGTGAGGGAAAGACGCAGGGAGAAACATCAGAGACAGTCAACACTAAAAGCACTTAAATGATGAAAGTACTGCCATTGTAACCGGTAAATGTCCCAATTCAGCCAAATAAACCTCCCCTTTATCAGTAAGATTATTGAAAAAGCTGTTTCAACAGTTAAACACCTTCTCAACAATGACCAGCCAATTTGGTGTTTTCCAGTTAGGCTTCTGTGCTCACCACAGTACAAAGACCACCTTTATCCACATAAATGTGGAAGAACCACAGTGCTGGTATTATTGGACCTCAGTGCACCATTCGATACTGTCGATCACTCCATTCTGTTAGAGCACCTAAAAACTGGGTCAACCTTTCTGGTACAGCACTCAACTGGTTTAAATCCTATTTAAAGGACGGGACTTTTTTGTTTCAGAATGTAACTTTACATCAGAGAAGACAAAAAAAAAAAACAATTACATGTGGGGTTCCACAAGGGTCCATCCTGGGTCCCCTCCTATTCAATATCTACATGGTTCCTTTACTTCAGATCATAAAAACCATCACTTACCATAACTATGCAGAACAATTTCAGCTCTACATGACCTTGCTATATGTTGACAAGGTCATGTCGAAATCAATGCATGGATGTGCCAACATTTCCTTCAATTGAATAAAAACAAAACATAAGTAAAAAATTTTTGCACACAGCTTTTTGCTTCAGCTAGTAACCACAGATCAGGCCCAAAATCTGGGTACACTAATGCACGGGTTCTCAAAGTTTTTGTGGTCAGGGACCCTTTAGCAACGGGAAAGGTTTTCCAAGGACCCCTTTAGATTCCCCATGCTGATACAGCCTTTTTTATTATTAAACAAATCAGAAATGATGTATGTTGTTAAAAATAAACTAAAATTAGAGATTTGCTGCTCCCTCCACTTGATATCAATTGTTAACGTTTTGTTTGATTTTTTGTTTTTTAGTTGTGCAATATTTGACAAAACTAACATTTTTATTATGTAAAGAAATAAAAAGAAATATTGTTTTCAAGAATAGGCCCAAAAAAATAGACAGCACATTTTGGTCTCCCATCCCCATTGTCCATAAAGCCAAACTTGATGTAATTGTTGTCATACTTCCTAATTTTAGCTGATTTGGCTTTAACCTTAATTAATGAGGTGGACATTAAATATGTGTCCATTATGATACTTAGCTCAACCATAACACATTCTCAGCAGTGCCTCCTCAGGCCCGACATAACAGTTTCTCGGACCCCCGACCCATGGTCCGGGGACCCCAGTTTGAGCGCCGTTGCACTAGAGCCTCCAAAGCCATCTAAACACAATTACAAAGTCTGCCTTCTATCACCTATAGAACATTTCCAGGATTAAAGGATGGATGTCTCAACAGGTTATGGAAAAACTAATCCATGCATTTAATTTTAGTCAAATCAAAAACTGAAACTGTGTTTTCACAGGTCCACCAACAAAGTCAATCAGATAACTGCAGTTAATCCAGAATGCTGCTGCCCGCATCCTCACTAAGACTAAGAAAATAGAAAACATCGACCTGGTCCTTAAGACCTTACGCTAACTCCCTGTATCTCAGAAAATAGACTTTAAAATACTTGTTTTAGTCTATAAAATCCCTGAATGGCTTAGCATCTAAATAAATCACAAACTTGTTATCAGTGTATCAACCCTCCAGACATCTTCTGATTCAAGCCTAATCTGGTAAATGGCTTGTACTTGTATAGCACATTAAATAGTCAGACGACCCCAAAGCGCTTTACAACCTGTAAAAATTTGACTTCCTATATTCTACCAACTGAAACAAACATCCAGAAGACTGTAAAAAGTGCTTAAAAACCTGAGTTATTTTAAATCAAGATTATAAACACATTTGTTTAGGATTGACTGTTCTAGTTAAACCGTCAACTGAAAACATTTAAATTTGTAGTCCAATTTGTTTCTGTTTTTATTTAATTTATGTAATGCCCTTTGACGTGTCCTTGTACTGAAATGTGCTATACAAAAAAACTTGCCATTTCTTGCATTGTATGGTTTCTTCTGTGCTTGTTTAAGCTAGATTTGTGACTAAACCTTTGTCCACATAGATCACAACAGAAAGGCTTCTGTACTGTATGGATTCTTATGTGTGTCTTTAAATTAGATTTGTCGCTAAATTTTTGTCCACATAGATCACAACAGAAAGGCTTCTTTCCTGTGTGAATTCTCGTGTGTGTCTTAAAATTAGATTTGTCGCTAAATCTTTGTCCACATAGATCACAGCAGAAAGGCTTATCTCCTGTGTGGATTTTCATGTGTGTGTTTAAATTTACTTTTTGATTAAATCTTTGCCCACATAGATCACAACAGAAAGGCTTCTGTCCTGTGTGGATTCTCATGTGTCTTTAAATTAGATTTTTGGCTAAATCTTTGCCCACATAGATCACAACAGAAAGGCTTCTGTCCTGTATGGATTCTCATGTGTGTCTTTAAAGCTGATTTGTGGCTCAAGCTTCTTCCACATAGATCACAACAGAAAGGCTTCTGTCCTGTATGGATTCTCATGTGTGTGTTTAAAGTTCCTTTCTCGCTAAATCTTTGACCACATAGATCACAACAGAAAGGCTTCTGTCCTGTGTGGATTCTCATGTGTCTTTAAATTAGATTTTTGGCTAAATCTTTGCCCACATAGATCACAACAGAAAGGCTTCTGTCCTGTATGGATTCTCATGTGTGTCTTTAAAGCTGATTTGTGGCTCAAGCTTCTTCCACATAGATCACAACAGAAAGGCTTCTGTCCTGTATGGATTCTCATGTGTGTGTTTAAAGTTCCTTTCTCGCTAAATCTTTGACCACATAGATCACAACAGAAAGGCTTCTGTCCTGTATGGATTCTCATGTGTGTGTTTAAAGTTCCTTTCTCGCTAAATCTTTGACCACATAGATCACAACAGAAAGGCTTCTGTCCTGTATGGATTCTCGTGTGTGTGTTTAAAGTTCCTTTGCGGCTAAATCTTTGCCCACATAGATCACAACAGAAAGGCTTCTGTCCTGAATGGATTCTCATGTGTGTGTTTAAATTATGTTTGACGCTAAAGCTTTGTCCACATAGATCACAAAAGAAAGACTTCTGTCCTGAATGGATTCTCATGTGTGTGTTTAAATTATGTTTGAGGCTAAAGCTTTGTCCACATAGATCACAACAGAAAGGCTTATCTCCTGTGTGGATTCTCATGTGTTTTGTTAAATTTCCTTTTTCACTAAATCTTTGTCCACATAGATCACAACAGAAAGGCTTTTGTCCTGTATGGATCATCGTGTGTCTGTTTAAACTTGATTTATGGCTAAAGTTTTGTCCACATAGATCACAACAGAAAGGCTTCTGTCCTGTATGGATCATCATGTGTCTGTTTAAACTTGATTTATGGCTAAAGCTTTTTCCACATAGATCACAGCAGAAAGGCTTATCTCCTGTGTGGATTCTCATGTGTTTTGTTAAATTTCCTTTTTCACTAAATCTTTGTCCACATAGATCACAACAGAAAGACTTCTGTCCTGTATGGATTCTCATGTGTCTGTTTAAAGCTGATTTTCCCATAAATGTTTTGCCACAGTCTTCACAGCTAAGCTTCACTCCTGTGTGACCTTTCCTACATTTTTTCTTCTCTGTAGGACATTTATTATATCCAGAGTCTGACAATTGTTTCAGCTCAGACAGAGGGTGCTCTACATCACTGTCCTCTTTATCTTCCTCAGTGTCTTCAGTCTCTAAAAAAATTGAAGCATCTCCATGATCTTGTATCCTGGTGGATTCTTCTCCATCATTCTCTTCTGGAAGCTCTCTGCCTTCAATTGTGTCTGGATAAAGCTGTGAGAGCAGCAGAGGCTGTTCATCATCCAGACTCTTTATGGGAGGAGCAGAGACTGGAAACCTGATGGCATTAATCACCTCCTTCCTATTGAGCTGCTCTCCTGGTAGACTCATGTAGACTCCCTTCTGCTCCTCCGTTATGTGAGGGGGCTTTGGGTCATGAAGGTCGGCACGAGGTCTGTGGTCTAAAGAAGCTTCTCCTTTAACAACCAGCTTCTGCTTAACATCTGCAGGAAACATTGAAACACATTATGCACATTAGATAGTATTTGGATTTTATCCTGAACTGAGGCACATTTTAATTCTGATATATTTAGGAAATTTTGCTAGATTAAATTCTTTGACAGAACATGCAGAACAGTAAAACATAGAATAAAATCACATGACTGTTATAACCCCTTTGTACAGCTACCTTTTTTCACCTTAAAGTGCTGATGACACGACATTGACCTTTTCAGCCATGCTTTTAAAACAAAATGTTAGGCTTTGTCCAATGTGTCTAATATGTCCATGTCCACACATAAAAGAGCATCAGATTATAAAACTGTTATATTATATTTTACTATTCTCTGCATGTTTTATTTTTATTTACCATGTTTATTGCATTTATCAAGGATTTCCTCATTACTATTAAAAGTTTTTAAGGTTTGAGTTCATTCAGACAAAGTGTTTTTCAGAAGACTGATATCTCTGTCTCCTGTGTTACAGAGTAAGGCCTGGTGCAAGAAACAGCCTCACCATAAATGTTGATTGTTTTTGCGAGCACCATCTTATCTGTGATGAATTACACCCAGCCATCTGTTGATACTCCTTTTCCTGATCACTAAATGCTCAATTGTTAAGGTTGTTCTGCATACCTGAACTGCTAGTTTATGATGTCAAAGGTCACACTGAAGTATGTCTCCCCCTTCCTTAAACTCTGCAATGTATATACGGACCTCCTGTTTCTGGCGTTTAAAATAAGCCAGGTTAGCAACACTTTTATTTTGGGATCTTATTTATTATACACACCCCTGTTCCCTCGATAGAACCAACACCAGGAGTCGACATGGACCAGGACAGAGATAGTGAGCTGGACACGGAGCCCTCCAAACATCCACACCCCCTGACCTGAAAATGTAATCCCACCCCAACACTAACATCTCTCACACACATGACAATAGACCAGTTCACGCGTGACGTCAGCGCTACATCCGGGTCCCGCTGGTAGGCAAAAACAGTACTGTTCTCGTCTACTACATGACAAAACGGGTGAATTAGAGCGTACTTTTATTTTGTTTATTTTGGAATCTAAACCATGCCTACGACTTGTTGTGCTCCCGGTTGCACACAGAGGCATTCCAAATCGTCGGATGTACATTTCTGTCGTTTACCGAAAGATGAAGAAAGACCAAAGAAATGGATATTTTCAATAAAAGGATGCAGGCAGTCAATCTCAATCGACTGTGGGAGCCATCATACTACGACAGAATTTGCAGTCTACACTTCATCTCCGGTAAATACAACTTAATCTTGCACTGGTCATTGTTCTACTTAAATCATTGTATAAATAAAAAATTAGGATGTATACTTAAGTCAAGACGTAAACGTTTGTTTCGTAATAATATACGTACATGTACAATGTATGCAAACCCTCTGGCATGAGTCTGTGAAAAGGATTAATAAGACAAAAACACCAAAATAATCCTTTGTGAACAATGGTTTTTTTTTTACCTACCGGTGGCGGATCTTCCTCTCTGCTGGGGCGCTGTCTGTATCCGACTCCGCTTTCGGATGTTACACAAACATGTCTGAATATCCATCCATCCATCCATCCATTTTCTGACCTGCTTAATCCCTCATGGGGTCCCGATATAAAAATAATTGTAGCCGTCCAGTGGTTTCATGGCTTCCATGCTCTCTCGTGTGTACTGCTGTGTTTATAAGGTAGCTGTATATGTTGCCGTACGGAACACTTGGCCAGCATTTCACAGACTCGCTCCGTCCCTTCAGGCTTTTGCTGTGTGGATCTGGCTATCTGATACCATCAACTTACTCTTAAAACGATCTTGTGATACGTTATCTAAAGAAGAAAAATACGTCGAGAACTCGTCGTTTCCTTTGTTTGCGTCCACAATTGTGTTCGCCTTTTGCCTACCAGTCCGGCGCGCATGCGCGAAAACCCCGGATAAAAACAATAACAATGAACTTGTCTGTAGACACCCAGGCTGCGTTCACCCCTACTCCCCCTTCCTCCCCTCCTCCCAGGGGGAAAGGGACCCCTAAAGGAGGGAGCATCAACTGGGACAAACTGCTTAACCCAGAACTGCCTGCCACACTTGGATAGCACCGGACACAAGGAAATGACTCATATCTGTCAGATAGCGTCCCGGAGGTGACACAGTTTCTCTAATGATGACACAATTTGGATGTGTACGGCCCTCTATGGGTGTTAACCTCAGAATAAGAATCAAGTTTATTGCCAAGTAGGTTTGCACTTACAAGGAATTTGACTTGGTGTTGATGATGCAGACTATTTCAGTCACTTCCCTCCTGCCAGAGGGAAGTGACTGAAATAGTCTGTGACTGGGGTGCGACGGATCAGCCACAATCTTCTCTGCACGCCTCAGAATCCTGGAGGCGTACAGGTCCTGGAGAGATGGAAGATTGCAGCCAATCACCTTCTCTGCAGACCTGATGACACGCTGCAGTCTGCCCTTGTCCTTGGTGGTGGCACCAGCGTACCAGATGGTGATGGAGGAGGTGAGGATGGACTCGATGGAGGAGTAGAACTGCACCATCATTGACCTTGGCAGGTTGAATTTCTTCAGCTGCCTTCTTCAGGAAGTACATCCTCTGCTGGGCTTTCTTGGTGAGGGAGTTGATGTTCAGCTCCCACTTTAGGTCCTGGGAGATGATAGTTCCCAGGAAGCGGAAAGACTCCACAGTGTCGATGGTGGAGTCACAGAGGGTGATGGGGGTAGCTGGGGCTGAGTTCTTCCTCAAGTCCACAACCATCTACACTGTTTTTACAGCGTTGAGCTCCAGGTTGTTCTCCCTGCACCAGGTCACCAGATGGTCAGCCTCCCGCCTGTAGGCGGACTCGTCACCATCAGAGATAAGTCCGATGAGAGTGGTGTCGTCAGGAACTTTAGGAGCTTGACAGACTGATGACTGGAGGTGCAGCTGTTGGTGTACAGGGAGAAGAGCAGAGGAGAAAGAACACAGCCCTGGGGGGAACCAGTGCTGATGATCTGTGGGTCAGAGTCATGTTTTCCCAGCTTCACGTGCTGCTTCCTGTCAGACAGGAAGTCTGTGATCCACCTGTAGGTGGAGTCAGGCACACTCAGCTGGGAGAGCTTCTCCTGAAGCAGAGCTGGGATGATGGTGTTGAAGGCAGAGCTGAAATCCACAAACAGGATCCTGGTGTAGGTTCCTGCAGAGTCCAGGTGCTGGAGGATGTGGTGAAGGGCCAGGTTGACAGCGTCGTCTGCAGACCTGTTGGCTCTGTAGGCAAACTGGAGGGGGTCCAGGAGGGGATCAGGGTTTACTTTAAGGTGTGAAAGCACAAGGCGCTCAAAGGACTTCATAACCACAGAGGTCAGAGCGACGGGTCTAAAGTCATTAAGTCCTGTGGTCCTTGGCTTCTTGGGAACAGGGATGATGGTGGAGGCTTTGAAGCAGGCTGGCACGTGACATGTCGCCTGTGAGGTGTTAATGTCTGAACACTGGAGACAGCTGATTAAACTCCTTTAGAATGTTTCTGTGATGAGCAACCGGGTGCGGTAGTTTTTAACAGATCTCAGCCTAAACTGAGGCTTGTTTTAATTAAGATATATTTAGGAAATTTTGTTAGATTAAATTCTTTGACGGAACATGCAGAACAGTAAAACATAGAATAAAATGACATGACTGTTGTAACCCCTTTGTACAGCTACCTTTTTTTACCTAAAAGTGCTGATGACACAATATTGACCTTTTCAGCCATGCTTTTCAAACAAAATGTTAGGCTTTGTCCAATGTGCTTAATGCATCTACGTTCACATATACGGATTATAAGGCGCATTAAATATTCTTCCCAAGTGTGTAATATCACTCCGTCTCTTCATGTCCACAGTTCTCTATCCGTCTCTGTTGGGAGGACAGCGTAGGTGGACTACACTGCCCTGTTTCTAACATAAGGTGAAAATAAACGTAACTTTTATATTAACTTACTTGGTTTATTGTTGCTAGCGCGGACTCCGGGCGCAGACCGCCTGACATGAATGCACTTCTAGTTTAGACAGAAGAGAAATCTTTTTTTCCTTACTTTGATAAGGCTGTGGCTTGATGGGTTGAGTAGTTGTCTGGCAATCAGAAGGTTGTGGGTTCGATTCCAGCTTCCCCTTGCTACCCTGGGCAAGGCACTTAACCCCATGTTGCCTACCGAGCTGTGTGTCGGTGTATGAATGTGTGCGCGTTAGTGAGAGCTACTGGGTGAATGTGGCTATAGTGTACAGCGCTTTGAGTGGTCAGCATGACTGGAAAAGCTCTATATAAGTTCAGTCCATTTACTATAAGAAAATATTGTAGTTGATTATAAAAGGCACAATATGAATTATCAAATTCACATCCAGGCAATGAAAACACTACAGATTTTAATTATTCTACGGGTTTGTTTAGCCATGTTGGTCTCACTGGTGAATGAGGTGGAGTTTCATCAAGCCTATACGGTCCAACATTTCCCCTTCAGCTGCATCATTTAAAGGAGAAGTCCGGTCAAAATCAGAATTCAAACTGCTGAAAGTACTTTAAATATAAAACTACTACATACTGTGCAAAAAATTATATGTTTTTTTAATTAAGAATAATTTTTTAATTATATTAAAAAATATTTAATTTAATTTTTAATTAAATCATGTTTATGTGGAGGAATCCATCTTGTTCAAGAATAGTACTGTCACCTCCCATTTTGTGACGTCACTCGGCGGACCCGCTGTTGAGCAAGTTTCAACGCTCTGTTTGTCACGGGCGCACTATTTTCCAGATGGTGACGACCGGTGCTCTGTACAAAGCAGAGAGTGATGAATTACTTAGTGACAGTGATGAGAGTTCCGTGGAGTCATCATCATCTGATAGCGATATGGATTTTTTAGAAGAGTTTCTTGACAGACACTGGACTTTTGACGGAATCCAGCCGTACCTATTTCCAGTGAAAACTCAGTCAGGTCCTACAGTATATATGTATACGCGTGTATGTGCGCGCGCGCGCGCTCCGCCGCAGCACGGCTTTGCCGGCGCTGCAGCGGAGGAGAGATCGCGCTGAAGCGACTTGAGTTATATTTGTCCCCTAGTAAATAGGGCAGGTGGTCATTATTGTACAAATATTAAAATATAAAAGTGTTCCAGCACATGCTGAGGCGGAGGGATGCCACATCACATGTGGTATCCCTCCGCCCGTCTGGTCGGTAACCATCCCGCAAATTCTAAATTAAAAATTTAAAAATAACTTACCGAAAATCCTCGCTCTCATGTCATGCTCAAAACGTTCTTCTTCGGAATGGTTGCTGCATATGACGTGTTTTCTCTCTGGTCAGAAGTTACATAGCAAATCCGCTCTCTTCAAGTTGGCAATCCAGAGCCGAGCCCGGTGGCTCATGAACCGGAAAGTTGAAATAAGCAATGTTTTTTCCACTTTTACCAGTTGTGTTGGAACATCCAATAGCCATGCACGTGGGCATTGTTGCTTCAGCAACAGCTCGTGGGAATGTCAATGGTGAAGTCCTCTCGAAATCCGAAAAAATTATTGATGATCGCAGCTGTGTAGAACGGCTCCTATTGACTTTGCATGGAAAGCGGGGAGAAATGCTGTCGCCGCTTCCACTTTTCCACGTCACAGGATGTGATGTCAGACGGCCCTTACTGCCCAAATATGGGCAGTAATGGCCGCCTCCATACACAGCTATCCAGACGACAATTTATGTTTTTATTTTCTTATTGATTAAAGATAAGTTCATTAAATAACCACAAACGTATTAGTTTTAGTTATAGCTAATGGTCCCCTGATTTTTCCTTGTTGACCGGACTTCCCCTTTAAAGCACACATGGGTTCACGCTGCGTCTTTATGCATGATCCAGCTGCTGGATTTTACCTAAATTACATGCAACGCAATTTTGCGAACCTGACTTCAAGCCCAAGGCAGCAGCTCACCGAAGCACCACTGGTTCTGTGTCGTTAAAAACAAAAGAGCATGAAACACAGCTACTGACTCTCCTACTGATTTTAATTGGGACATTTTGGTACGAGTGGAAGGACATTAAACGTAGTGATTCACGTTTTAAAGGCTGGCCGCTGATAAAAGCACCTGGCTTCGAGGAAAGGGAGGGGAGAGGAGCAGTTAAACGGTTAAGGCACAGAAACACGGCGCACATAATTAAAAAATGCAGAATAAATAAGAACGAAACTTATAAACAGACTAATTGCCGTTTTAGACTGCATCTGGTTAGCAGATCTGTTCTGATCCAGCGTGCAGCCATAACTGGTTCTGAATGAAGGCTTTATCTGGGAGCCACTCTCCCCCCTTTGCCTCCTGCTTTGCACTTTCACCGCTGGTTAAGACCAAAAATCATGACTCTGATCGCTCTTCCTGCTGCTCTGTTAACTGCAGCAGAAATAAGCTGTGAAAGAAGCAGAACCAGCTCCGCAGAAGGCGGGTCTAGACTGAGCTCTGGATGGACAGAGCTGTGAATGGATCATCTGCAGCCCAGATCCTGTCGCTCTCACGTCACGTGTGAGTGTTTGCGTACGTGTGTTTGTTGTCCTATGAGTTAAAAAATACAGAAGAATCCACCCAAATGATGACTGAAAAACACAATTTATTTGGTACAATTATTTACATGCCATGTGGCAGCTAGCCCTCTGAAATTCACTCGCCAAACGGGTCATTTATTCGCATTTGGCATAGGCAATATGTCGAGTATACTCGATGTATCTCAAGTTTTCCTCCGCGCGATGGTTAAAATGGCTTTATCGCGACCATCGAGTATAAATTTTCATGGCAAGATTGAGAAGCTGTATTTAATTCACTGTGAGTTTAGTTTTTCCCCACATGCTGTGAACGCATCACTCGCTCCTCCTCCAAATCAGAAAGAGTTCTGGCACACACACACACACGCAACGAACCCGTGCTCTTAGTTATGTTAACGAGACAGCGAGAACTATGGCGACAGCGAGAGTTTCAGGCAGTGGAAGGAGGTTGAACAAAACGCGGTAATTTGCAAAACATGCCGTAACACCATTGCCACAAAAGGTAGCAGTAGCACAAATTTGTTCCACCTAAAACGTCATCCAGTGCAAAATGAAGAGTCTTGTAAACTCCGCGTGTCTAGCCCCCCCTCCCACACACTGAAGGAAACTTTAACTAACCAGCCGTAAAACAGTTGAAACTGGCTTCTTCTTTTGCTAAATCCCATATGACAGAAAATAAATGTTTGTTTAAAATTTCCAAGCATCTAAAGAGCAACGGAAATATTTTTGAGATGATCTGAATATCTAACTGCGACTGGTCAGTTGATTTTATAGTCAATATATAAGCTTATGTTTTTGTCACATTTTTATTATACAAATTTTTATGTCTTAAGCACAAAAGATCACCTTTTATTTCAGGTTTATTTTGTGTCAGATTTTTCCTTGGTGTTCCTTTTGGCCGCTGGGATGTTCTGTTTTTTAAGGTCCAGTGTTAACCACTAATGAGCTCTAATGTGACAATACTGTAATCTGTAAAAAGCTTCTATGTGCAGCTGTGGTTAAAAAGGGGGCTAAAATAAAACATTTAAAATTAATTTTTATTATGCAATAAATTTTTCAAACAAAAAAAATTGACACGTTAATATGAGATATAACAATGCAACTTTAGGCACTATGTTGCTAAAAACATTTGTTACTCAAGGTTATTTGAACATATCGCTATATATATCGTATATCATGTCTTTTATAGTCCGAAAAATACGGTAATAAAATGAGTGCAAGGAGACGTCATTTTATTTAAATGTAGAAATTTTGACTATTCTGCCACAACATGACAACTACAGTGTTTTGATATAATCTTCTGATTAATTCCTTCTAAAAACTCACCAAATGACGTGAAAATGTTAACCCACCCAAAGCTATTTTTCCAGTTAAAAAAAGACAGATTGGAAACATTTGTTTGATTTTGGGATTTTATAGAGATTGTTTTGCAGCACTGTAGGAGTGGTCACAGAGCAACTGTTCAGCCTAGCCCATCGTGTTCAAAATAAGACGGATTGGCAATTTATTTTACTTTGGGATTTAATTAAGATTAAAGATGAATTTCTCCATTGTGAGATCAATAAAGACTATCTTATCTTAGATAAAATAAGAAGCTCAAGAACAAATTACGATTTTATGTCCCTTTTAAACCGGTTCAATTTGCCCTGCTCTACTCGGATCCACCAGCTTTCTGAGCATTTAGATTATAGTTTTTTCAGTAGCAGTGTGGCTTTTTTCATCTCTACTCAAGAAGAAGGCCAATCAGAGAGAAGGGACACAATGTGAAATGAACAGACTTTTTTCACTGAATGGTCAAGGATAAAGGTTTTCAATGTAGAAATCAAAGGAAAAGTTACATTTAGAGTGACGTCATTAATATTAAGGACCACTAAAAACTGAGTGGGTCTATTGTCATTCTCTTAGAACAGCAGCTAGAGCTGCAGTGAGTCCCTCCCTACTTCCCTCAGTGCTGCCTCACAGGCACAGGCAGCTGCCTCATCCTGAAAAAATTCCCAAAATTTTCTTCAATTAAATAAAAAAACTGAAGTAATAATCTTTGGACCAATAGAGATCAAAAGTTAGCACACAGATTCAGCTGCTTCAGCTAAAAACCACTAATCAGGCCTGAAATCTGGGAGTAGTGATGGACTCAGACCTAAATCTCCAAAAGCATCTAAAGACAGTTACAAGGTCGGCTTTCTATCACCTGAAGAACATTTCTAGGATTATAGGACTGATGTCTCAGCAGGATCTGGAAAAATTAATCCATGCGTTTATCTTTAGTAGAATTGATCACTGCAACGGTGTTTTCACAGGTCTGCCTAAAAAGTGGATCAGACAGCTGCAGCTGATCCAGAACGCTGCTGCCTGCGTCCTCACTAAGACTTAGAATGTAGAGAACATAACCCCAGTTCTAAAGTCCTTACACTGGCTCCCTGTATCTCAGAGAATAGACTTTAAAATATTTCTGTTGGTCTATAAATCCCTGAATGGCTCCTAAATACATCACAGACTTGTTATCAGTGTATCAACCCTCCAGACCACTCAGGTCTTCTGGCTCCAGCCTGCCCTGCAGAACCAGAACCAGAAATGGAGAAGCAGCATTTAGTTCCTATGCTCCACTGATCTGGAACAAACTTCCAGAAAACTGTAAAAGTGCAGAAAGTCTGAGTTCCTTTAAATCAAGATTAAAAACACATTTGTTTAAGATTGCCTTTGACTGTTCTAGTTAAACTGTTTTAGTGAAACATCATTAGTTCAACTTTGTAGTCCAACTGTTTTTAATGTTTGCTTTTAGTTTCTATTCCATTTTGTTTCTACATTTTATTCCTACTTGCTTTTATTCTGTTTTATTTCCCTGTATTTTAATCATGTAAAGCACTTTGCATTGTCTCTGTACTGAAATGTGCTATACAAATAAATTTGCCTTGCCTTGAAAGACCTGCATGTATTCAGAGCAAAGAGAGCAGAGAGGAGACCTGCTCCGTTTTCACACTGCAGATGTATAACATGTGCAAAGCTGACGGTGTTTCCTCCCTGTATTACAAAGGGGATATAAATATAGTGTAAATATAAGTTTTAACATTCTCATATTTTTCTGACACTGTGGCACTAAAATAATTACCTGATTACCACACAGCTTGAATCACTTATTCACCTCGTTCAATGTGTGTGCCTCTAATTACTATCTTTCTGGTAGTATTAGCTGTATGTAGTATGGATTCGGGCAATGTATAAAATTTCCTACATTACGACATAAATTAATCTTATTGTGTTTTGCATTTAAATAACATTTTAATAACAGTGACACAGGTTAATCTTTATAGTTTTGTCTGATTGGATGCCACTCAATCCAAAGAGTTTTGGCCTTTAGCTGCAACACAGGACACAGAAACAAAGTAAACCAATCCTTACTGTTGATAGGAGCAGCAGTTAATGGAAACCTGCTATCAGTCTCCTCCTTCACAAGGAGCTGCTCTCCTTCCTGACGGGCCCCGGGTTCCTCCTGTTCCTCCTTTATGTGGAGGGGCTCTGACTCCTGCTGCTCCCCCTCAGGACTCTGTTCTTCAGGAGCCTCTTCTTTAACATCTGCAGCCAACACTGAAACACATTACATGCTTTATGAACAACTAGATCTTTACAATTGTGACGGACGTGTACGTTGGTAGCTAGTCGCTCCCTCACTGACTATGTGCTCCGGTCAGAGAACAGCTGCGACTTTAGGTGTTCTTACGGACTTTATTGCTGATCATGTAAGAGAATATATGAGTGTGTAGAGGTACGCGTGGTTTCTGCAAGATAAACATATACAGGAAGAATAATAATAATATTGTACATCTAGATTCCAGATATACATATACAAATTCTAACATATGCAGAATATTTGGTTTCAAGTAGAATCAAATATACATATCCAGTTACATTACCAATATATATTGTAATTATGTAACATTTCAGTAACAGTAATGTAACAAGGAAGAGGACCACCGCAAGTAGCAAGCAACAACAGGATAACACAGTTGAGAACTGGGCACCCAGGGTGTCAACACAGAACACATGAATGCAGCACACCGAATGTCCACAAGGTGGCATACAAAGACCACAAATGGTAGAAGCAGCTCCCCTCCCCGCACGGTCGAGAAACGACTATCTACCCGAACACACCGGCTCCACAAGCGCTCCGCACCACACTCGGAAGCCAGCCCACAATCCTGAACATCCCCAGAATAGCAGAAACGACGCTACAATTCAGAGCACTGCCAAACAGCTCCCAAACTGAACCACTCCCGCGACGGCAAACCAATAGATGAACGTCAGCTTCGTACTTCCTCGTCTGAACACACTGGAGCTCGCGGCAACTAAGGTTACACGGTTACCGAACTAATAGTGTGCAGTAAACACAAACTTATGAAGGAATTATGTACTTACATTGTCATCAACGCACACGTACACACAAAGGAATCAACATTTTAGTAAGGTGCTGAAGCAAAGCTGCAAGTGCCTGCTAGCGGAGCACACACTAAAGTCTGTTCATGAATGTGCGCAGGCGCGTGGTATGTTCCTAATAACGTCTCTGACGTCACGACGCAGCTTTCAGCAGGGAGTTTTCCACAGCCGCCCCCGGATTCGTGGAGCGAATACGTAAACCAGGAAAGTCTCTGCTGGATCGGCGCAGCTGGGTTCTCATTCATCAGGCATCTTCGGAAGTTCGACCAACTTGGCGACAGGACGGGTGTAGAGGTTACCCTTGATGTCTACCTCTGCAACTCGCACCTTACCGTCGTCGCTGGGGATGATACGGGTGATACGCCCAACGGGCCATAACGCTCTTGGGAGCTGTGAGTCAAGCACCATGACGACAGTACCCACTGCCAGATCTGGGGTAGTAGTTCTCCACTTCTGGCGTAGCTGTAGGCCAGGCAAGTAATTACGGATGAAGTGACTCCAGAAGAGGTCGGCAAGTACCTGACTATGCCGCCATCGACGTCGTCCTAGTAGATCGCTGGAGCCGTAAACTGCCTGAGGGAGTGAAGCATCTCGTCGTCCCATGAGGAGGAGATTGGGGGTAATCGGGTCAGGATCGGCCAAATCAGAAGATGCGTAGCCTAAGGGCTTAGAATTGAGGATGCCCTCAACTTCAATGATCACAGTCATTAGAGCTTCTTCTGACAGAACTTGATCCTTCAGGACTGTCTGGAGTGAAGCTTTGGCCGACTTAATCTCCCTCTCCCACACTCCTCCAAAGTGTGGAGCGAGAGGGGGATTGAATTGGAATAGGATGCACTGTTTGGCCAGCTGTTCTTTAAGCGATGGCTCGAGTGCGGCAAAGGATTGCTGGAGCTCTCTCTCACCACCACGGAAGTTAGTACCTCTGTCGCAGAGTATCTCATAGGGTTTGCCCCTACGTGCTATGAAGCGGCGGAGAGCCAGAAGAAAGGAGTCCGTGTCCATACTTGGCATCAGATCAAGATGAATACAGCGGGTTGTGAGACATTTGAACAAGATGCCCCAACGTTTCTCGTGCCGCCGTCCCAACTTGATAGTGTATGGGCCGAAACAGTCCACTCCAGTGGACCAAAATGGCGGCTTGTTAATACGAAGACGCGCAGCAGGTAGATCAGCCATCTTGGGGATCGTAGGCTTACTTCTCCATCTACGACACTCAACACAGTGTTGTTGGTGTTTCTTGATAGCTTGGCGGCCTCTGAGGACCCAGTATGACCTCCTAATCTCCGCGAAGACTCGCTCTGGACCAGCGTGTAGGAGACGATCATCGTAGTCCTTAACCAGGAGCTGAGTGATGGGGTGTTCTGGTGCTAGGACGACCGGGTGGATTGAGTCTTCGGGTAGATCATTAGCTTTGCGAAGGCGACCTCCCACTCTAATAAGACCAAGTATCTGGTCGTACTCTGGTGAGAGAGATCTGAGGCGACTACTAGGTCGGATTGGTCGGTCGTGTTGCAGAGCACTGAGTTCCTCAGGGAAGCTATCTGCTTGCACCCGCTTCAGGAGAGCTACTTCTGTCTCTATGCGATCTGAAGCGGGCATAGGAGCTACAGCCGCCCCGTGTTGAGACCGGTAAGTAGCATCTACTAGGTCAGACCAGGTCGTGTACTGCAGTGGATCAGGATAGGTGTCGGGGACTGTAACCTGACCACAGAACATGGACTTCCTGAGCTCTACTGTATCTTCTACTTTCTCCACCAAGTTCTCTGGCCACTGGCTGGGGGATTCGTACAGGAAAGCAGGACCATTGTTCCAGCGGGTAGGCTGAGCGAGCTGGTGTAGTGACTTCCCCCGAGTGATGTCATCAGCTGGGTTCTGGTCGGAGGGAACATACCTCCAGTCACTGGTGTTGGTGTGTTCTTGGATCTCCGCTATGCGAGTTCCAACAAAAACCTTGTATTGAGCTGAGTCAGACCGGATCCAACTGAGCACCGTTGTAGAGTCTGACCACATGACGGTGTGACCCATAGTCAGAGTGAGCTCGGAGTGCAGTAGTTTGGCGAGCTGTGCTCCGGTCAACGCAGCGCTGAGTTCCAGGCGAGGCATGGATAGTTGCTTCCGTGGTGCGACCCTGGATCGTGCCATAACGAATGACACATGTGAGTGTCCTTCTGCATCTTCCATACGGAGGTATGCAACGGATCCGTATGCCTTCTCTGACGCGTCACAGAAGACATGTAGAGACACATTAGACGGTTCGGCACTTGCGATGAACAGGTATGTAGCAGCGTGGCATGCTGACGTGCTGAAGATGAGAAAGTTCGATCTCCCAATTCTGCCACACTGAGAGGAGTTCCCCTGTGATGGGTTCATCCCACTGTTGATCATGTCTCCAGAGGGCTTGGATCAGGACCTTAGCACGAGTGGTAAACGGGATAATGTACCCTAGCGGGTCATACTGGGACGCTAGGACTCTGTACACATTTCTCAGTGTAGGCTCGGAGGTGACTGGTTGGCGGTACTTGTAGCCAAGTGTGTCTGATGGACAGTGCCACCGTAGACCTAAGGTTGATTCCTGAGGATCCGCTCTTTCTGCTGTTAGCCACAGCTCACAGCCTTCAGACCTTGCCTCCGACGGAAGGTGGGCGATTACTTCTGGTTGGTTGCTTGCCCACTGCCTCATGTCGAATCCACCAGCAGCGAGCACGGCTCTCATCTCGTCTATCAGCTGTCTGGCCTGTTGTAGGGTGCAGACGGACTGGAGGCAGTTATCCACGTAGAAGGCGTTGTTGACTGAGTTCAGGACCTCTTCATTGCCAGCACTATTGGTCTTGACATGCTGTTGTAGTGCATATATAGCACAACACGGACTGCAGGTAGTCCCGAAAGGTAGAACACGCCATTCGTAGATGTCTGGGCTACGCTCCTTCTCCATGTCACGCCACAGGAAGCGAAGGAGTGGTTGATCATTCTGGAAGTAACCGAATCTGATGGAACATCCCACGGATGTCTCCGCTGATAGCTACTGGGTACTCCCTGAACCTGAGAAGTACACTGAGCAGCGAGGCTCCAAGGTTAGGTCCAGGAAGTAAGATGTCATTGAGAGCAGTCTGCTGGTACTTGAACGAACAATTGAACACCACTCTGGCCTTCCCGTTGTGGTGAACCATGTGGTGCGGGATGTACCAGGACTCTTCTGACTGACTTGCTTCATCACTGCTGATTTTGGCAACGTATCCAGCTCTCTCCAACCTGTGTATCTCTTCGTTGTAGACCTTAGCCAGATCGGGATTGCCGGATAAGCGTCGCTCTGTGGCTCGTAGCAGGGGCATCACTGCTAGTGGAGGTGCATGTAGCTTAGGGGCTGTTGGCTTACGAAGTAGAGGTGTAGCGTAGCGAGCTATACCGTCTACATTGACACGGACAGTTCGCCGTTCCAGTGTATTGACAGCCAGCTGATCTTGCTTGGAGCGTGTTGCTTCTTTCTCAGAACGATACGGCAGGGTGTCGACTTGCCAGAGCCTCTCAACGTGCTGATGTAGATCTTGATTAGGATACTGGAATGCTGCTTGGAGACATGACGTCTCTGTGGAGGGGGCTTGCAGGAAGTTAGTCGGTCCTTGTATGGCCCATCCTAGCAGAGTGCACACAGCTACTGGATTACCTTGATTTCCTCTCAGTATCGGACGCACAGGAGTGATCAGATGTGGGTGATCGGAGCCGATGAGGAGTAAAGGCTGAACTAAGCTGAAGCTTCGCACTGGAACTCCACGGAGATAGTTAAACCTCCTCTTGAGCATCTCTGCGGGGCAGGATTGTTCTGCAAGACTGAGCTCATCTGCAGTGAAGGCATGACTGATGGCGTATTTTGCTCGAGTGTTGTTAGAGCTGCATACCTCGAATGACACTGACGCTCCGTTAAGTTTCACTACGTCTTGTCTGATAGTGCGAAGCGATAGAACCTCATTCTCCCTCTGCAGGCCAAGATACTTGGCAGCGGCCGGAAGGAGAATGGTTCTTTCAGAGCCGTCGTCTAGTATGGCGTAAGTGTCCAGCATCTTGCCTCCGTTGTGCAATTGGATAGGAACGACCTTAACCATGACACGGCTAGAATGACTGGACTGGCTGACGTACACCATGCTGGAAGATGTAGCAACTGTAGAGGGACTCTGGCAGACTTTGGTGGCCACTTCGTGCAGGACAAGAAGGTGTTGCTCATTGCAGGTGGAGCATGGCTTCTTTAGGGTGCAGCTCTCCGGCTTGTGTCCACGGCCACATCGCCAGCATTTACTCTTCTCTTTAATCCAAGTACCTTTCTCAGCTGTGCTGAGCTTGGAGAACTCTGTACAGGCGCTGAGATAGTGTTCTTGGTTGGAGCAGTAAGGGCAATAGGGCTTAAAGCGCTCTCGCTTCTTGGATGCTTGGCCGTGTTTAGAACTGGCTGGAAAGGTAGCAGAACCGTGTGGTGGCTCTGAGTTCTCAGGCTGGTTAGTCACGTAGATCGTAGCAGACTTAAGTGATTGGGTCTTGATGTTCTTGTGCCTGCGCTCGGGCTGAGTGACTTCAGGTGTGGATGCTTCTGTAGCACGTCTTGCCACCTGAATAGCTTGTGCCTTGATTTCCAACCAGTCGGCAAAATCAGGGAGTGTATATGTCCGGTCAGTGCCACTGCGGATGATCCCTTTAGCTATACAATACTCTGCGAAGCGGTCTCTGTAAGTGGCGGGCAGCTTGCTCAGCAGTGTGTCCACATGAGAGCCACATCTCAGCTCAGCTCGAGAGGAACCATCGTTAGTACTTAGCAGGCCCACTAAGGTGCTGACAGCGTATGAGAAGTCCTCAAAGGCCTGTGCGTCACCTGGCTTGATAGGGGGAGAGTTCAGGATAGCCTTCAGCTCTCCTTGGACAAGCTGGCGCGGCTGACCGTAGCGCTGTTCAAGGGCGTGCATAGTACTGGTGTATGGCGTTCGGTCATTGACATACCTCTTTGCCACCTGATAGGCGTTTGGTAGTTTGAGGAGGTCGAGGAGCACTTGGTACTTGTAGTCCTCGGTTAGGTGCTTGTGTGGACCTAGCACACTGTCCAGTCCCTTCTTCATCATTATGAAGTCACTCTCCTTGCCAGAGCTGAATGGGATAAGCTTGGGCTTTGGAATGCCGTAAGAAGAGGCAATGGCCATCTCCAAAATACCAGGAGCTGTAGGTTCCGATGGTAGGACGGTTTGCCTGTTAGGCGTTGGCATTGTAGTCATTTGTGTAGCTGGCAGGAGTGATGGGTAATGTTGAACTGCGGGTACGTAGGCAGAGTGCTGAGGGTAGGACTGATGTATGAAAGGAGGATGAGGGAAAGAGTTACTCTGTTGGACAGGAGGTGGATGGTTAACAGTCTGTGTTGGCAAAACCTGTGACATAATGGGCTGTGGCACAGACTGTAACGGTTGTACATTCTGTCTATTTGGAGTATGGGGTACAGAGATAGGATTGGAAATCCATCCGTCATCAGCCAGTAGTTGTGCCGATGCCTGATGAACTGGCTGGCTAAGCATGGCTTGGTCTTGTGTACCTGGCTCCCCGGTCTGCAGTTGAAGGTTGGACTGTCGTAATGGGGAGTTGTGCTGTGACATTGGCTGCTGTATGGGTTCTTCTTTAGCGACAGCAGTGTAGCGAGTAGGGCTGTGCACTGGTGTTGACCAATGGTCGCTAGTAGGACTGTCCAGGATTAGCCTTGGTACGCTAGTGAACTGTGGAGGATATGGTGGCTGGTACACTGGAGCACTTCGTGGGTAGGACAGTCGTTTAACATTGTCCATTGCGATCTGCAACTCCTGTAGTTGTTTGGTTAGGTCATTGTGACGTGCTTCCATACGATGCCATTGCTCCTCTTTGCTTGCACTTTGCGTAGTTAAAACAGGCGTGATGAAGTCGGCAGACGCTAGCTGGCTAGCTGGTTGACTCACGGTAGGCTGATGGAGATGTTGATCAAAGGGGGGCAGCTGTTTGGCTGGGAAACCGAGTTCGTAGTCCCCAAGATGCCGTGGGAGCTGTCTCCTTCTCTGAGGACGGGCTTGGATGTTGTCCTCTCCGTATTCACCTGGGAAGGTCGCCATAGCGCAGTGGGCGGAGCTTATCCGGCTCGAAGGACCACTTGTGACGGACGTGTACGTTGGTAGCTAGTCGCTCCCTCACTGACTATGTGCTCCGGTCAGAGAACAGCTGCGACTTTAGGTGTTCTTACGGACTTTATTGCTGATCATGTAAGAGAATATATGAGTGTGTAGAGGTACGCGTGGTTTCTGCAAGATAAACATATACAGGAAGAATAATAATAATATTGTACATCTAGATTCCAGATATACATATACAAATTCTAACATATGCAGAATATTTGGTTTCAAGTAGAATCAAATATACATATCCAGTTACATTACCAATATATATTGTAATTATGTAACATTTCAGTAACAGTAATGTAACAAGGAAGAGGACCACCGCAAGTAGCAAGCAACAACAGGATAACACAGTTGAGAACTGGGCACCCAGGGTGTCAACACAGAACACATGAATGCAGCACACCGAATGTCCACAAGGTGGCATACAAAGACCACAAATGGTAGAAGCAGCTCCCCTCCCCGCACGGTCGAGAAACGACTATCTACCCGAACACACCGGCTCCACAAGCGCTCCGCACCACACTCGGAAGCCAGCCCACAATCCTGAACATCCCCAGAATAGCAGAAACGACGCTACAATTCAGAGCACTGCCAAACAGCTCCCAAACTGAACCACTCCCGCGACGGCAAACCAATAGATGAACGTCAGCTTCGTACTTCCTCGTCTGAACACACTGGAGCTCGCGGCAACTAAGGTTACACGGTTACCGAACTAATAGTGTGCAGTAAACACAAACTTATGAAGGAATTATGTACTTACATTGTCATCAACGCACACGTACACACAAAGGAATCAACATTTTAGTAAGGTGCTGAAGCAAAGCTACAAGTGCCTGCTAGCGGAGCACACACTAAAGTCTGTTCATGAATGTGCGCAGGCGCGTGGTATGTTCCTAATAACGTCTCTGACGTCACGACGCAGCTTTCAGCAGGGAGTTTTCCACAACAATGTTACAACGATGGGAAAGATTCAGTTTAGAGAAAAAGATTTGATCAGCAAAGTAGAGAAAACTGAACCTCAGGAACTGACAGTTTCACCCTAGAAATGATCACCGGTAACTTTAGTGTAATTCTGTTGTGGGAATTTAATTTAATTATTCAGGTTAAAACATTTAATAATGACTAAATTGGATAGATTATGACAGTTAAAACATTGATATATAAATATATATTTGTTATATGATTATATATTTGTAGCTGATTAATCAGTTATTGAATAAATGTCTTTTTATTGTTTTGTTGCATTTAATGGCACACAGTTTTATATTATTAGCTACTTTTGGCCCAGTATTTTTTAAGTGAGTCATTGATTTATTTCTTTATATATGCTAAATTTTGGCAGGATTAGTCTTCCATACAGCCAGAGGAAAACATGCAATCCTCTTTCTAAACAAGATAAACCAAAAAGCGTTTTCCGGGGGTATGTTTCCAAGCACAAAGAAAACTTGACGCTGAATGTTGCTACATGCTAAGCTAGCATTAGCACCTCCTAAGCTACATGCTAAGCTAGCATTAGCACCTCCTATGCTACATGCTAAGCTAGCATTAGCACTTCCTATGCTACATGCTAAGATAGCATTAGCACCTCCTGTGCAGTGCTGCAGGCTTAGCCAGTTTTCTGGGGGGAACCCTGCAACGAGTTCTGATGAAGAGGAGGAATCCATCAGCTGCTGAAAACGGCTCCTAAACTTTAGCTCCATCCACACAGTTAGCATGAAGAAGGAAATCTCCAAACCTGATGGGTGCAGCAGAACTCTGGGCTGGAAAACATCCCCCATCATTGGTGTCTCCTCTGCTGCGTCCTGCCGCTCTTTGAGCTCCTGTAGTGATGTTACGTGATGTGCCGAGGCTTCGAGGCGTGTGTCGAGTAATGGAGGGGGCGTTTCCGTAAAGCGCGTATCGAGGCTTGCTTCATTTAGGGGAGGAGCCGAAAACGATGACGTCCGAAGCCTCGCTGGCCGGCTGTACCACGTGACTGCTTCGGGAAATGGTTCAGATTTTGGTGCGGGGTTTGACCACCGAGCTATATAATACACTGGAGTGCTGATTTTGCCGAAAAACTGAAGTCACTGGCCGCCATCTTGCTACTCCCTACTCTCACAGAATCCCATAGGATTTGCTTGCAACAACAAGCAGTTTTCTGACTGTGTGAAAATATTTCACAGGTAATTCTACAGTCAGTGGATGTACTAACACTATCAACTACTGGGAAATTAGGTGCTGAAATATTTTACATGTCATTCATATTAAATATATATATATGTATATATAAGTATGTGTATATGTATATATGTATATATATGTATACACATATGTAAATATATGTTTTTGTATATTGTTATTTATATATTTATAAATGTTAAACATATATATTTAAATGAATAAAATGCAAAATATTTCAGCACATGACTTTCTCAGTACTTGATATTTTTTAGAACATAACATAAAAGTATATGGCATTTGACATTTTAAAAGTCTTAAGCCCCCCCTGAACATGAGAAAATCCTCGTTATTCGATGCTGTAGCGCACATATTCCTAGTTACTGGGGGGAAATAGGGAGTACCAATATGGCGGCTGGTGGCTTCAAAGCGACTCGTTCAAACAGACGGTGATTAGCACTCCAGTGTATTATATAGCTCAGTGGGTTTGACAGCTTTAGAAAAACCCCACAGGCTCCATTCAAAATGTGGGTTGTTGTAGGAGAGTCGCGGTCAGTTGAGAGAGTGGATAGAGTTTTGATAGTTTGGATAGCAGAGTTTGGATAGTGGTTATTTAGTTTGAGACAGTTAGTTTGGTGTTTGGAGAGTTTAGGAGATAGATAGATAGATAGGAGATCATGCTCTCAACTATCACGCATTGACCGTCACTGACTTCACACGGTCACACGCAAACATGGCATTTTTCACGCATAAAAATCCCAACGCCCATCTGGGCAGCGGACGATAAAAACTCCGCCTTCTGCTGAGATGTTTCAGCTTCTTTCACAGCTTGTGGCCATCAGTAATTCCTGCTGCAGTTCATGTTAAAATTGTTGTTTCTTAATAAAAATGCATGAAATCATCCAAGTTACACAAGCATTAGCCTATTCACTACCCCCTGACTAGTTCCACAAGCACTTTCATTGTCCTCTGCCTGATTAAGCCCATGCCATTTTTCTAGAGTCACAGAAAAACATTATTACACAACATGCCATATCATGTCACTACTATTTTGGGAATAATTACACACAGAGAATACATTCAAACAATATTTTATTGTACACATGTGTTTACAAAATTTATGTAGACAAATGATTTCGTCCTACACCTTCTGTGAAGTCATTCCCAAGAGCCATAATAGACAAAAATGATATGCATCACACGTGTTAAGATACAGCTGGCTGTGATTATACAACCTGCCAGTAGGTGGTGCTGTGTGCACATGAACCGTCAAGAAATGAACCTTTTCTCGAACCAGTTGGCTGAGTGGTTCAATGCCTCATGAGGCTTCATCTCACCATCACTATCTGCAGCAGCTGCTGCTCTCTTTAAACTTCACCAACACTTCCGCTTCTGGCCTCACAGCAAAACAAGGACAAAGAACCCGGAAGTGATCAGCGCGGCTGCGCGTTGGGGAGGAGGCGCATAAATCACGGCCGCCATCTTGGTGCGGTAATCCTGCAAACAGCACCAGGATGCCAGAGGTGATTCCCAGGATTTCTCATCAACTTGTTTGTAAAACGAAAGATAATTATGTCAAGGTTGCCCCTTTGCTTCAATTTAAATGTTGTTTTTAAAAATCTGATAAAATAAATAACTTAGCTTGTTTTTGTAGTGTTTGTGAGTCGTTCTATTAGAATGGGTAAAATTGGACACTGATATTTTCATGTTTTGTACCCAAAAGTATTGTTTCTATGTATATCTTATTACATTAGGGATATATTTAACTTTCAGGAAAAAAAAATTTCGTTCATCTCAGGCATTAGTTTTCTTTTAGTTTTGATCATTATTTCCAGATGTTGTCACTCTAATTCCTCAACCCTGTTATGGAAACTTTGAAGGCTCTCAGAATGTTATCATAAGATAAATTGGGATAGAAATCAACATTTTCACATAGATCAAATGTCCCCCATACTTGTTCAATCATTTTAAACTGAAAGATGACATAAAGTCACACATTTGTGTCCTCTTATTTACTGAAATGTGACTAATCGGAGGAAGCACTCTTGTAATTTTTTCATCAGTAATGTTTTTTAACCCAAGAATTGTAATCAAAATTAATTTCACATAATAGCTCTCAATATTTTAGATAAAAGTCAACAGACATTAAATTATTTTTTAAGCTTTTAAATTGTTTTAATGAAACTGTAGGTGTGACGGGGTTGAGACCAGCATAACAGGGTTGAAGATGGTAACGGGGTTAAAGGGACAAATACAATTTTACATATTTACTTCAATGTACAGCACTTTGTGTTGGCATTATACTGCATTTAATTTGGAACCATAGCAAGGACACCAGATATAAATTGCTGTTGAGTAAATGCCTAGAAGAAATCAATACGTGGATGTGCCAAAATTTTCTCCAATTGAATAAAAACAAAACTGAAGTAATAATATTTGGACCAATAGAGGAAAGATCAAAAGTTAGCACACAGCTTCAGTCGCTTCAGCTAAAAACCACCAATCAGGCCCGAAATCTGGGAGTAGTGATGGACTCAGACCTGAACCTTCAAAAGCATCTAAAGACAGTTACAAGGTCGGCTTTCTATCACCTGAAGAACATTTCTAGGATTAAAGGACTGATGTCTCAGCAGGATCTAGAAAAACTAATCCATGCGTTTATTTTTAGTCGAATTGATCACTGCAACGGTGTTTTCACAGGTCTGCCTAAAAAGTGGGTCAGACAGCTGCAGCTGATCCAGAACGCTGCTGCCCGCGTCCTCACTAATACTAAGAAAGTAGAGCACATCACCCCAGTTCTAAAGTCCTTACACTGGCTCCCTTTATCTCAGAGAATAGACTTTAAAATACTTCTGTTAGTCTATAAATCCTTAAATGGCTTAGCTCCTAAATACATCACAGACTTGTTATCAGCGTATAAACCATCCAGACCACTCAGGTCTTCTGACTCCAGCCTACTCTGCATACCTAGAACCAGAACCAAACATGGAGAAGCAGCATTTAGTTCCTATGCTCCAATTATCTGGAACAAACTTCCAGAAAACTGTAAAAGTGCGGAAAGCCTGAGTTCTTTTAAATCAAGTTTAAAAACACATTTGTTTAAAATTGCCTTCAACTGTCCTAGTTAACTGAATCACCACTTTTTTGTTCTATTTTCTATCTATATTTTATTCCTACTTGCTTTTATTCTGTTTTATTTTGCTATATTTTAATCATGTAAAGCACTTAGCATTGTCTTTGTACTGAATTGTGCTATATAAATAAATTTGCCTTGCCTTGAATTGAGCTTTATTACTCTAAAGTAAAAAAAACAGCATATTACCAACAGTAAAACATTAAGTGAACTGATTAAATGCAACATAATGTGAACTGTGTGTGTGTGTAGGTATAACAAAGCCTCATGGGAGATGTGCTAAAAGTAACCTATTCCTAATTCCTAACATACAGTTACACTTGTAATTTGATATATTAATATTAATAACAACAATGATCAGACAGTGAAGGATTTTAATGTGTCTGTATCAGTGTTTGTGTCCATGTTAAAGTGATTTTGCATGTGTTCCTGTATCAGTGTGTGTGTGTGTCTGTATATATGCATGAATGTGCCTTTTGTTTCATTAAGTTTATATTGTGAGTGGGTTCCACACCTCTTTAAAGACTTCCACATGGCGCTTTGTAACGTTTGTGGGGGTGGAATAAGTTCAAGGACTTCATCAAACAGGTACCAGTGAAGATCATCCTGATATGGCCAGAAGAACCGCTTTGACCCAATACCATGCATACATTTGACCTGGACACGTGTCTCTTGTATGTTTAGAATGATACCTGGATACAAATCATCATCATATCTGAGAATACACCATTTACCAATCAGCTCTGAACTTTCCCACTTCTTTGTTTTCCTGTATTTCCCTCACCAGCTGGCTGTGATGCAGCCATTTCCATCTTCTGTCTGAAACTGAAACACTGGCTGTTGAAGCACTTGCAGATAAACTGCTGACGTGTTGAACTCATGCAACTTGCATCCAGAAGCATCAGTTCTCCTGGAGCCAGAGTAATGACCTGGTGGATTCTCATGGTTCCAGGAACAGCCGGTATCTTTGGCATTTCTCCATTGCTTCTTCAACATCTTTTCACAAAGAAGAGTTTAACTCTTGTGTTTGCTTCAGACAAGGTCCTGAATAACTCTTCTGCATCTGGGATGTCACGGCCTTTTGCCACCATCTTGTCAGCTGCTCTTTTTAAGGCTCCCCCAGCACCATCTGCTCCTTTTCCAGTGACATTGTTAGGAAGATGTTCTGTTGTTAATACAAACAGGATTCAAACTTAACATCAGTAAAAGGTCAGGCTGTCTTTTTCATAGCCTTACTAAATCTGGAACTGTCCAATCTACCATAGCAGGTCTGAGATGGTACCATGTAGGGAGTGTTTGCTACCCTGTAGTCCTGCAGCTCGGTCCATCAGTGGCCTGGCTGGCCAGAACCACGCTGACCTCCACTTAAGGTAAAAAATGAACTGGTTTATTTTGTGCACATGCTGCAGACACCATCATCCCAGCTCTGCTTCAGGAGAAGCTCTCCCTGCTGAATGTGCCTGACTCCACCTGCAGGTGGATCACAGACTTCCTGTCTGACAGGAAGCAGCAGTTTCATTTGTGTTGTGGAGCACCCTTTGCTTGTGTTTGCTGTGTTTTTGTAGTGTCCAGGGTGGTCCCTTTTCTCCTCACCACTTTCCCCCCATTGGTAAGCCTTGGTTTCATTTAAAATAAAAAATAAAAAATTATACTCCATTTGGTTCCAAATGCATTCACTGTTTAAAGTCTAAGTCGCACGTAAAATGTATTTTAACGCAGATGCATTCAAATAGTCAAATGTATATTATATGTGAATTATGTGCGCCGTTTGGAAGTAATTTCGATAAAACTTGCTGTTTATGCAAATGAGCCCGAACATTCCTCAATCGGCAAAGAGGGCGACTCAAAAACCTATTAATTTTACAGCTAAAATAAGTAAGTCTGAGGGGAAGAGTATCATTAAAGAAAAACTGATGAAAAATGGCAAAAAAGGTGGGATAAAGGGAAAACAGGAAGATGGTTTTATAAAATTCAGAAGACAATAAGAGAACGAGAAAAATGGAAGACAAAATAGAAAGGAGGAGAGGGTTATAACAAGGCTAAGATTTGGGCATACAGGACTTAATTATATATTTTTAAAATTCAAAAACATAATACTGGTAAATGTGTTTATTGTGGAAAGTATGAAACAATAGAACATGTTATATTAGAATGTAATAAATATGAAAGAGAGAGAAGATCTATGAGGAAAGAGTTTCAATATATTAAGGAAAAGATTTTGGGGAGTAAACATATACAAGTAGTTATTCAATATTTAATTCAATTTTTAAAGAGAACTAAATTATTTCATAGAATTTGATTATAGAAGGCGTGAATTAAATAAATGAGTAGAATACTAAGATATATATATATATATATATATATATATATATATATATATATATATATATATATATATATAGATAGATAGATAGATAGATAGATAGATAGATAGATAGATACTCCATCCAGAACCACACTCCATATCAGTAAGTGGCGGTAATGCTGCTAAAAGTTTTTTGCCAACCACCATTAAACACCAGCCGAAGAAGAAGAAGAAGAAGGCCACGTTGATCCTCCGGGTTCTTTGTCCTTGTTTTGCTGTGAGGCCAGAATCGGGAGTGTTGGTGAGGCTTAAAGAGAGTAGCAGCTGCTGCAGGTGATGAAGTCTGGAAAGAAGTCCAGCAGCTGGAGGCACAGCGGAGAAACTGGAGGGAAGCAGGAGCTCAAAGAGCGGCAGGACGCAGCAGAGGAGACACCAATGATGGGGGATGTTTTCCAGCCCAGAGTTCTGCTGCACCGATTAGGTTTGGAGATTTCCTTCTTCATGCTAACTGTGTGGATGGAGCTAAAGTTTAGGAGCCGTTTTCAGCAGCTGATGGATTCCTCCTCTTCATCACAACTCGTTGCAGGGTTTCCTCCAGAAAACTGGCTAAGTCTGCAGCTCTGCACATGAGGTGCTAATGCTAGCTTAGCATGTAGCATAGGAGGTGCTAATGCTAGCTTAGCTTGTAGCTTAGGAGGTGCTAATGATAGCTTAGCATGTAGCAACGTTCAGTATCAAGTTTTTCTTTGTGCTTGGAAAAATTCCTCCAAAAAACGCTTTTTGGTTTATCTTGTTTATGAAGAGGGTCGCATGTTTTCTTCTTGCTGTATGGAGGACCAATCCTGTCAACATTTAGAATATAAAGAAATATATAAGAAATAAATCAATCACTTACTTAATTAATTACTGGGCCAAAAGTAGCTAATAATATAAACTGTGTGTCATTAAATGCAACAAAACAATAACAAGACATAACTGTTCAATTAATCAGCTACAAATATTTATTCATACAACAAATATATACTTATAAGTCAATGTTTAACTGTCATATTTTATCCAATTTAGCCATTATTAAACGTTTTAAAGAAATAACAATAAACAGAATGACACTAAAGTTACCGGTGATCATTTCTAGGGTGAAACTGTCAGTTCCTGAGGTTCAGTTTTCTCTTCACTGCTGATCAAATCTTTTTCTCTAAACTGAATCTTTCCCATGGTTGTAACATTGTAAAGATCTAGTTGTTCATAAAGCATGTAATGTGTTTCAGTGTTGGCTGCAGATGTTAAAGAAGAGGCTCCTGAAGAACAGAGTCCTGAGGGGGAGCAGCAGGAGTCAGAGCCCCTCCACATAAAGGAGGAACAGGAGGAACCCGGGGCCCGTCAGGAAGGAGAGCAGCTCCTTGTGAAGGAGGAGACTGATAGCAGGTTTCCATTAACTGCTGCTCCTATCAACAGTAAGGATTGCTTTACTTTGTTTATGTGTCCTGTGTTGTAGCCAAAGGCCAAGACTCACTGGATTCATTAGGTTCCTATCTGACAAAATCCCCCTCCCTCCACATGAGGTGTGCAGATTTTTTTTGTAAGAAAGTAAAGATGTCACCAGGGTGGGTTGGGGTTGAAGTGTTGTAATTCAGCCCAGTAGCCCGGTTAGGAAAGGGCTTTCATCTGATCGCATAACCGGTGCAACTGGAAGTACAAACTTGAGATAAACACTTGCAGTATAAAAACAAAATAAAATCAAGAGTTAAAACTGTGTGTATTAAATGGTAAAAATAAGATTTATGTTTAGTTTCTAATAGTTTAAACTTTAAATTTACTTATTTCTGACTCTTTAAATTTGGCACTGACTGCAGTTTTAGTTTTTAACCCAACAGATTTCGTCACGATTCTGTGGAAAAAAAAGAGTCTGCCAATGTGAAATAATTATTGATCTATAATGCCATTAGATTAGCTAGGATTTTTGTTAATTTCTGTGGCGTTTTATCTATTAAGGGGTTAACATCTAATTTGCATATTTGTTCATATATATTTTTAAGCTATTTTTAAAAGAGAAGTGCGGTCAAAATCAGAATTCAAACTGCTGAAAGTACTTAAAATATAAAATTATTACATAGTGTTCAATAAATGATAAGCTTTTTTAATTAAGAGTAATTTTCATTTGAAGGTCCTTTTATGGGGGCCGCCATCTTGGTGAAGAACAGTACTGACTCCTCCCGGTTTGTGACGTCACTGTGCGGTATCGGCTGTAGAGCAAGTCCCAATGCCCTGTCTGTCCCCTTGTAAATAAATATCCGTTTTCATGGCAAAATATTTTTTTAACACCTTAAACAAAGATAGACATGGTATTAAGCATTTAAATTAATACTAAATTTACATTTTAGAGACATAAAAAGACAACAAATAAGTATGGTTTATGGGTTGGGTTCTGCAATGTTAGAAGATGAGTAAAAAACTCATCTTTAGAACCAATCTCTGCTTAAAATGGTGATCTGCACCGCCTAATCTACTTTCAGCAGTTATCAGTTATTGCAGCCGTAAACTGCAGAAAATACGGCCAGAGCGGCTCCTTCTGAGTTTACTCCCTGCTGCTGTCAGGATAAGCTGCAGTGCGTTATGAGGCGGAGGCATATTTCAGAGTCACTTAGTTTAGAGCCCAAACAACTTTCAGAAACAAGCGACTTTAGAAAAAATAAGACTAAAGTTGTGTGAAATAAGTGGACTTCACAACAGTGAGCATTCTTTCTAAGTGTGTCCAAACAAATCTTCCGGCAAATTCTACATTCTAAAAAAGAAGAACCTACCGAAAAGTCTGGCTCATGTTATCTTGAAGACATTCTTCTTCCAAATGTTGGCTGCATATGCTGTTTCTCTCTGGCCAGAAGCACGATGGAAAATCCTTCCTCTTCAAATAGACATTCCAGCAAAACAGCCCGTGGTGGATGATGAATCGGAAAGGTGAAAAAACTAATGTTTTTTCCACTTTTGCCCGATGTATGTTACGTCCAACTGCCATGCACGTGAGCATTGTTGCTTCAACAATAGCTCTCATGAATTTCAATGGTGAAGTCTTCTGGAAATCCAAAATAATTGTAGCTGATCGCAGCTGTGTACAACAGCTCCTATTGAGTTTGCTTGTAATGCGCAGAGAACTGCCCTCGGCTCTCCGGTGTTACGTCACAGCATGTGATGTCAGGCGGCCATTTTTGCCGATATTTGGGCAGTAATGGCCGCCCCTTACACAGTGATCCAGACGACAATTTATGCTTTTATTTTCTTATTGATTAACGCTAAATTCATTAAATAACCACAAACGTATTAGTTTTAATTATAGCTAATAATCCACTGATTTTTCCTTGTTGACCGGACTTCCCCTTTAAAGACAAAAAGTGATTAACAATTGTAGTTAAATGTGTTCAGTACTACAAATGACTTTTCTGAAACGGTTTATGAATTTTAATACATTGCCTGAATCCATGCTACATAAAGAAAACTACCAAAAAGAGCTATCAGAGGCACACAAAGTGAACGAGGTGAATAAGTGATTGAAGCTGCGTGTGAATCAAATTCAGGGAATTAGTTTAGTGCAGTTCCAGACTACTGTACTTTAAAAACTATATTTAATTCATATTTTTTTGCGCTTTGAAATCCAGGATGGGATCACCAGCCCTTTTGTGGATGTAGATTAACCTGCTGCCTAGTGACTCTAGAACGATTGCCGTTTTCAGGTAAAGTTGCCATTAACACAGAATTGGATGATATTACTAACAGTAATAAGAGCTTTATTTATAAACGCTTTTAATCAAAGTGCTGAATAGTAGCTAATAAAAATAGTAAAACAAGAAGTAAAACAATATAATTTCAAAACAGGTAAAAACTTAAAAACAAAGGGAAACGGCAATATTAAATCAATATAGTTTAGGCACTGAATTAGGCACCATAAGATAAGGTGAACAAGTGGGTATTTAGCTTGGCTTTGAGAACCTCCACAGAACATTCCTGCCGAGTGTCTAAAGGGAGATTGTTCCACAGAGATGGGGCACGAAAGGAAAATGCTCCCCTACCGTTTTGCTTTCAGGTTTAAGGACTTCTAAAAGACCCGTGCCCTGAGATCAAAGAGCACGGAGTGGAACATAGTAGGGTTGTCACAATACTAAAATTTCAAACTTGATATCGATGCCCAGGGATAAAAAATGTCAAATAATGAAAGGCTTGAAAAGTTTTTTCACCTTTTTCAATCTCAATATGGAACATGCTTTCTCAACAGTCACAGATGCTAGTCAAATTAGGGTGCAAATACATGCTAAATATAACAAAATTTGAAAATATTTTCTGAGGCCCTATTTAGACATGATTAATCTATCCTTAGTAAATGGATATGTACCACAGGCTTTTAAAGTAGCTGTTATTAAACCTTTACGTAAGAAACCATCTCTTCATCAAGATGAGTTAGTAAACTACAGACCTATATCTAATCTTCTTTTCTTATCTAAAATTCTCGAGAAAGTAGTTGCTAATCAACTTTGTGAACATTTACAAAGTAATGACCTACTTGAGGAGTTTCAGTCAGGCTTCAGAGCTCATCATAGCACTGAAACAGCTCTGGTGAAGGTCACTAATGATATTCTCATGGCCTCAGATAATGGACTTGTATCTATACTTGTCCTGTTAGATCGCAGTGCTGCATTTGACACAGTTGATCACAATATTCTCCTACAAAGACTTGAGCATACTGTAGGGATTAAGGGGAAAGCATTAGGCTGGATTAAATGTTATCTGTCGGACAGATTCCAGTTTGTTCATGTTAATAATAAATCTTCTTCAAACTCTAAGGTCACTTGTGGAGTACCACAGGGTTCAGTCCTTGGACCAATTCTCTTTACACTATATATTATATCTATATATATATATATATATATATATA